>NW_027526460.1:161587321-161687279 GCF_048455015.1 Haemaphysalis longicornis
AGACCCGCATGCACCGGCTCTCTCGTTTCCACCGATTTCTACATGGTTAGGAACCCAGCAGAATCTAATTTTGTATCTTTGAGCTTCTGCTGTCACTACATTGTGTATTTTGTATCCACTTAAGGGTTCAGCTGCATTTTTGTAAAGCAGTGTGGTGATTTCACTAAGAGAGTCTGTGTAGATAATGCTGTTTAATTTTTTTCTTAATTATCCTTTCTACTGCCACAGCAATGGCGTACCATTCCGCTGTGTAAACAGAGGCGCACTGAGGTAACCTGATCAGCTTTTCCCATTTCCCTTGCACTACTGCAGCCCCAACATATGTTTTCGAACCGCCGGTGTAGAAAGCCGTGACGTCTTCATATTTCTCGTTTAGTGCGTAAAAACTCCTGAAAATATGTTCACGCGGTGCCCGCTTTTTTTGAAGGTGTGTTAATGTCAAGTCGCATACTCAAAACTCAAAACGTACTCAAACTCAACATGGACTCAGAATTCACTCGGTCTCTGGCGTACTCAAACTCAGTTGGACTCAAACTTACTCAAACTCATGCGCGAGTTTGAGCCCAAATGAGTCTGAGAGAGTAGATTCATGAGTGAGTTGGCCGACCTCTGGTTCAGACTCCCATTCCATTCTGCCATCTATGAGGCAGATACACACAAAACGGGTGCTATTTCCATGCCCACACACTGCAGCTAACCCATATTGCAACCCCATTACAACAGATCTGCCTACAACAGATACAACATACTACTGATGTGCGATGCTACATTAATTATTCCTATCTGTGCCATTAATTAAACTTCCTTTACTGCGGATTCTGTTACAGCACACATTTGGATATAACAGACCAGTAGCACGTCCACCTTTGCACCTCTGCAGTGGACTTTCCAAGTGCAGACTACCTTTAATTTCATACATTTGTAGTGTTTGTGTTTCTACTTTACAGTAGCGGTGAATGATGGAGCAAAAACAAATTGAAACAATTGAAAATAATCATGAACTTGTCCAAGTGAAGCATTTTGCAGCCAGTATGTATAAGTGTGATGTCTTGGAAGTCAAGTGATGGGGTTTAAAATTTAACAGTGTTAAAGTACAACAGATCACATGTTTATATATGAAAAGTAAGCTCACTGAAACAGAAAAACGTATGCCCCCATAAATATAGATGGCTAAATCTCCAAGCTTAGCAATGGGACTTTCACTCGCACTTCGTTTATATTGTGAGCATTCCTTACCACACTCCTGGCGATGGAGAACTCCGGAAGACAATTCCCGCACTTCGTCTTCATCTGTACATAGCCATTAGGACCAGCCCATGCGGCAGTGTTTCTCCGTCATCTATGCACGTGATCATCATCGCCGCGTGTTTGGTCTTCTTGCTGCCAGAACGCTTCAATAAACGCCGTTCCTGGCCATCGTCTCTCAATATTCATAATAATAATGCAAGTGTGGGAGAAGTGGAAGAGTACCGTAATTACCCGATTCTAACGCGCACCCGATTCTAACGCGCACCCGATTTTCCAGGCAAAAAACCGAAAAAACTTGCACCTCCGTTTGTAACGCGCAAGGAACTTTGTGAGCAAGAAAAACGAATGCGAGAGAAACGGGCGATTTATTCCCCGAAGTAATCTCACTCATCTCACTCCTCGTCGCTCTCCGAGAGCTCCTTGTCGCCTTCCGCTGACCGCAACATCTCGTCATTGGTGCCGTCAAGTGCGTTTGCGATGCCACACTTCTGAACGAACCTTCAACCATGTTCCATGGGATCGTGGCCCACGCCTCGCATGCCTATCCCGCGAGCTTCTCCAGAGGCATACGCTTCAGCCAACTGCTCGTTGTGAACGCGTGGGAGCCGCTCGTAATCCGAGGAAGCGGCGCACCTTCGTTGCCGCTGCTGCCATTGCTGTTATCAAGCACGCAAGTGGAATAATTTGACGATTTGTGTGAACGCCGAAAGAAAGGCCTAGGCGCCTAGATCCGAAAAATTGTTGCTAGAAGCCTTGGCGCCATCTTGAGTTGGCGATGGCGATGGGTGGAACAAAATTTCAGCTGTTTAAGCAGTTTCGGTTTTGTATCCGATTCTAACGTGCATGCGATTTTTCGGCCTATTTTTGCGGAAAAAAGGTGCGCGTTAGAATCGGGTAAGTACGGTAGTTACAGTAAAGCTGAATGGAAAGATTCAGGGGCTGGTTCCCTTTGTGACTTCCTTCATGGTGTCGCAAGAAGATGAAACCATTGAACAACCCATGTCATCTCGAAGGTTTGTTGGCCTTGTTACAACAGACTATATCCACGATCCCGTAATAGCCCATAGTAATATCATTTAGATGTTTCATACTTCTTTTATAGCAGACGGAAGATCACTGTCATGAGTGGTCACGTGAGTGATTGGCCGCGCAAGTGAGCCAGCCAGAACGACAGCGACGATGACAAGAGGGGCCGCGCGGGAGTGATTGCGAGGACTCGACGGACGACGGCTGGAAGGCAGACGGCGAGACAGGGTGCGGTTACGTCGGAAACGACCCCATGGGACGCCTGGCCCACGGGCCACCTGAAACAAGACCATTGCTACCCTCCGTCAAGACGTGAGAACGAGTCTGGGCACCGTCATTGCGGCAATGGTGCGCAAATTGCTGATGGTCTCTTCCTGCTGTTGAGTAGCTAGGAACACATCGCGGCGGAATGCGAGCTCAATCACTACCGGCCATTGCCTCGGACCTTCCGAACTGCGGGTCTATTTTCGAACTGCTGACTGCGCTCCCGTGTGACCGAAACCCGTCCTGTCTATAACGTTTGGGACCCACACACAAAGACGGATTCAGCGATGCTCAAACGGGTACAAAAGAAAGTGTTGCGATTTATTCACAACGCATACAGCAGGCGAGTATCCGTGACAGAACTGCGCAGGCGTTCTGACCTACCAACACTAGAGTCCCGCCGCAAGTTACATCGACTTAAATTATTACACAGCATAGTCAACGGTTATTCAAAGCTTTGACTTCAATACCTACCTGAAATTCAACATGTCACGCCCCACCCGGAACAAGCACAACAAAACAATCCTAATGCCTTTCACGAGAACAAACGCTCACCGTCTAACCTTTTTCCCGAGAACGATAGCAGAATGGAACACTTTGCCACGCGACGTTACTAAGATAACTAATCAAAATGTTTTTTCAACGGCTGTTTAAAATTGTGTATGATTGAAGTGCTAGTCTTGTTCCCCTTCTGTTCTGTTGAACTAATGTATTACACGTGTTAGCTTGCAACCATGCCACTAACGCAGTTTTGCGCAGTGTTTTCCGATCTTTACATGGCAACGTCAGATATTTTTTTGTCGCACTTCCTGGGCAATGCGCGTAGTGTACTTTGTTGTGTTTTGCATTAGACTAGCATTGCCGGTTTTATTGTATACTCATGTAAGCATTTCATTTGTAACGAGAATTACTGCTGCTTTACGAATCGTGGGCCGTGTACTGATTGCGTGCACTTGTGTGTCGTAACACTCGGTAAGCTTACTGCATTATTGCTTCCCTGTGAACCGCGGGCCGTGTTACTGGTCGCGTGTAAACTGTGTCCGTACTCTGCACTGTACCACTCCTGCTCTGGCTGCAAAAGGGCGGCTGGCAGTATTGAATAAATAAATAAATAAATAAATAAAATAAACGTCTGCCGTCCAGCGTCTTGTGCTTGTCCTTCATCCTGTAAATATAGTGTTCGATGTGTTAACAGTGTTCGACTCTGCCTGCGTGGTCCATGGCCCATTCATAACAATCACTACCATGGTCTGTGGTAACGAGGCTAAACAGTATTTCATATAGTCAATGTTCCAGCACCGGGCAATCCCCACACACATGTTCCAGCACCGGGCAATCCCCACAGCGTTTGAAACAAACGACCAACACAAGAGGCGTGCCACTTTTAGGGCGCAGCCCTCTGTCGCCGTTTGTGGGCTGAGCTGCGTCGCCGTCGTCACAACAGAGTGAACAATGGGAAGACCAAAGAGTGGATGGCAGCGCGAGCCAGCACTCTCCAGAAGAGTGCGGTGGGGGAGGGGAGGGGGCAGTATGCTGTGCCCGCACGAGAGAGAGAGAGAGAGAGAGAGAGAGAGAGAGGCACTTCATTAAAGAAGACCTCTAAACGAGGGAGGTGGCCGGGCAGCCGGAGCTGTGCGGCGACCTTCGCAGCCCGGGCTATGATGATCTCTCTCCGGGTCAGAGCAGCTCAGCGCTGCCTCCCAGAGCTCAGAGGAATTAATTTGAGGGAGGGGATCATATGGACAGGCCCACATGTGATGTTGCACCGTGGCCTTGCCTGCGTGTAGTGGGTAAAAGGGAGAGGGATAAACTGAGGGGTGTATGTGATGGAGGAGGGCCCTATTGGGAAGGGATTCGGTCTGTGCAAGCCTCCATAGTCGTTCTTCCGTGTACGTCAGTGAGGGGTGGGACGGTGGGTATTCGAGGCGAGAGAGGCAGTAATGAGTAGTTATTTTGTTGTAGCTCAATAGGCTATCTCACACTGATCTGGCTCCGTGAGAGGCTACGGAGGTGGGGCAAGCCCGGTAGGTGAGTGCTCGGGCTGTCGTGTGCGCCACCTCGTTACCCCCAAGCCCAGTGTGGGCAGGAGTCCAAATCAGCTCACGAGGCGCTCGATGGCGCGACCTTTGGCGAAAACGTGAGGGGGGCGTGCACGTGTCTATGGTGTGCGTTCACTGCCTAAGACGCGGGCCGCGGTCCCTTCCTAAGACGCACTTCGCGCCGCCGACGCAGAGCTGCCGTCAAGAGAACCCATGAGTGAGTGCTGCCTCAGCGCTGCGCCCAAATGTCGCATTTAGGAGTATCGTAATCACCAGCCAATTTTTTTTTGTAGGGCCACGTTGAAGCTCCATCGCAAAACCTGCAACTCCCCGTTGGTCGAGCGAGTTCAGAGCTAGGCCAAGCCGGCGGGCCTAACCACGGGCTGATGGCCTCAACCAAGTTACATTCGGCGGGGCAGCGTTTCCTCATTCTGGTTTTCTCACTTCAAACACATCACTTGAAATTCCATTATTCGTGGGTATGTGTGAGGTGGAAAGCTCGGTGTGACGACGAAGACAGCGTGACCGAAACATCCCTTCAGAGTGTTCGTGGCGCAAATGCAAGTGTGGTTGCGCTGAGTAAAAATAGGCAGCAAGCCACGTGAGGGAATGACGTGGTCCAATCGTAAGTGGCCACAAGCAAGGAGCTGGGGAGGCCAGGCTGGAATGGGAGGAGGAAGCCGGGAGGAGTGGACATAGCAGGATTGTCCAGGTGGAAGACTCGAAGCTCGTCGGGTTTTTGGGACCCGGTCTACCTGGCGCCTTGGCATCCTGGAGGTGGAGGCGCGCAGCGTTGGCGTGCTCCGCTCTTGGACGACCGGCAGTGGCCGGTTCCCTCCTGCCCGCTTCTACAGGTCCCCAATCGTGAGCGGGGGCCAAGCAGACCGCTGTCAACGAGGACAACGGTGCGTCTTCCTCGGCAGAAGATTTTGTCGTAGCACCGCGACGCCTCACCTCGCATCGTCACCAGAACCCACGAGCCCCGCGTATCTCCGAAAACATTTGGTGGAGACGTTTCATTGTGTTTTCTTTACCTTCAGCGTTTCTTAGGGTTGTTTAGCTTTGACTTGTAATTGGCAACCGTGCGTGTGTTTGTTGAAGAATATTTTGTGCCGTTGCCAAGCGCCCTCGTCTAGTTATTGGCAGGCGGGTGAACCCCAGTCGTCACTGAATACCTTAAAAGTACCTGCGGGGGTTTTCTCTCCCAGTATGTTTATAAAGCAAGTTAGAATAAATGGGCCCCTTCCCCAGCCCTTTGAGACAAGTCCCTGATCTGCAGCGTCTTTAGCCCCCCTTAATCCAGCACTAAAGCATGCCTTGTCTTTAAAGCTTGTCTTTAAAGCTTGTCTTTAAAGCTTGTCTTTAAAGCTTGTCTTTAAAGCTTGTCTTTAAAAACTAAAGCTTCTGTTTGTCACAGCAGGCTTAAACATTGTGGCACTCACATCAACCAGCCAAAGCTGCATTTTTACCTTTTATTTATTTATTTTTACTCATTTAAGGGCCCTAAGGGCCCAAGAGGGCATTACGATTGAGGGATGTTTGTGGAAAAAACCAGACACAGTTTTACAAAGGCATCCAAAGAACAGAATACAAAGAAAATACCTAGAAAAAGTATAGACGGGCAATTGCAAAGTACAGAAATAAAAATTGTAATCACATACGTGTAACACAAGATTTGTGGCAATGCAAGGTCGCGAAAAAGACTTGCAGAATCACCTCCTTGCGAGGACGTTATTGGTCATTTATCAAATTTGGTGAGTAAATAGGCAGCCCTCTTTCAGGCTAACAACCGGGGCATGCCTGCAGTCTTTCAGACCTCTGGCTGTGTCTCATGAAGCCCTCCCAGGCCCCCTCAGCAACACCTTGAAGGCAGCACAGGTAGTCACAGCATGCTCCAAGCCCTTGCAGATAGGGTTGCCACCTGGCAGGTTTTGGACCGGCCCGACCGGTTTTTCACAGTGGGCCAGTTGCCGGTTCGTACTTAAAACCGGCCGTCATTAGCCATTTTTTTAGGTGCGGAATACCTTAGAACCGCACAATGTCAGTCTGCGTCTGTGCGCTTAGCATTTACAATTGCAAAAAATCACACAGGCACCGGCAGGGTTTGAGTCTGTATGTGGTAGACCAGGCAGAGTTTGTGTCAGTCATCTCACCCACTGGGCTAGGACCGCGAGTTAGTACCCGATCGAGAGTCAAACGGCTTACTACCTCGCCTGTAACGGTGCGGAGTACCTTAGGACCTCCCAATGTCCGTCCGAGTCCATCCGTGCGCACACCACCGAAGCAAAATCGATTTGAACCGTGAGTTGCAGTTTCATTTAGGGAATAGTAAAGGTGAAACTCACGGCTCAAATCGAATGATGGTCGGGGTGCAAATCGGATGTCACTCTGGGGGCAACTTAAATGTCATTTTGAGTCCCCGTACTCCGCACCCTCGCCATCATCCACAGAGTGGAGATGCTGCCATTTTGACCATTGTGCTGCGATTATGTCTTTTTTGGCCTTTTACAAGCATTAATTCACCAACTGCAATGATAAATATGTGTCGACAAGCTGAACAAAGACATGCGAGCAGAGAAAAAACATGGGCAACCGCACTCCCTGAGATGGAGGGGGACCAAGAGGAGGAACAACACAACAAAATGCCACCACCGTGGTCAGCAAGGGCGGTTACTTTTCAGTGCAGCACATTCAGACCAATAACCAAAGTCTCAATCACTTTCAGTACAAAAGTTATGTTGATCTCTCTCTAGGAAAACGCTACAATACAATGCTACAAACGCTACGCATGTAAAAAAACGCCTTTTTATCAACACAAATTCAACCTTCTATACACCACGTCGCCCCCGCACCCTGCCCCAAGGGCCGTTTTTTTTTGTTTCGGAGTAAGGTGGCAACCCTACTCACATAGGAAAATGTCCGGGTGGGACGTGCTTTTGCCACTGTGCCAGGACAGGAATGCCCACCTGCCCCTCGCTGCCTGT
This sequence comes from Haemaphysalis longicornis, assembly GCF_048455015.1. Taxonomy (NCBI): domain Eukaryota; kingdom Metazoa; phylum Arthropoda; class Arachnida; order Ixodida; family Ixodidae; genus Haemaphysalis; species Haemaphysalis longicornis. The sequence goes on from NW_027526460.1 coordinate 161,594,883, forward strand.
GGCTCACAAAAAGCAGCAACACGAGTGCAAAAGACTCTGTTTTACTTATTCATGTACAAATCTCAGGGCTCCTACAATGGCTGCTGGGCCCGAATGATGGACAGGAGAGCGCGCACACGCTCGCTGCTACAGATGCGATGCTCGCCAAAGGACACGGCTGCGTCTGGCAGCGGGACAGGCTTGCTGGCAGAGGCGTGAACGGCGCGCACTTGCGTGACTTGCAACAGCCGCGCCACATTCGACTCGCTCACTCCCCCGCCTGAAGAAAGAGAAGAGCAAGGAAAATATGCACTGTGCTGTCCATTCTGCGAGCGCTTCAACCCTCAGCCAGCCCGACTGCATGCTCTGCTGCATGTGAGCTGCATGTGATCACAGCAGGCAGAAATGTCTGCCATGCACACAAGAGGAACACATGCAGACGACACAGCCCCCCTCCTTGGTCCCTGCTCTCTCCAGCTGTGCATTTCAAGTTAGCTAGTGCCTACCCAAGTCTGGACCGCCAGCTGGCATTTGCTTGCTCCGCTAGTACCATGTTTCAGTGCACTGATTGGCAGCTAGCGCATGCAATTATAGCGGCACAGCTTTGCTTAAAAAGCAATTGGATATTCAAAATCAGGCAACCAGAAACAGGAAGGGCACGTATTGTCGTGCCGGGGAAACATTGTGCCAGTTGGTGAATTTCTGCAGCATGAAGAGTACTGCACCAGAAACACAGAGAGGAAAACTGAAGCATGCAAGACTGGCAACGACTGAGCAGCGCTCATTTTGGATTGTAAGCATGTGCCACAGGGCTCGGGAGATTGTGGGCAAAGCAGAGGCGGTAGGTGGAGACCCCATTCAGCTTTATAGACTGCAACCGGCACATTCCCAGCAAAGAGCTGCGTTCCAGGCGTCCAGCTACTGAAGATGCCAACGACCCGACTGCCGCGTGAGTCACCCTTGCGGAGCGAGCTCCAGTTGGCAGCGCTTGTGGCGCGATTCTTTCTCTTTATTCAACAACACACTCCAGTGGCCCCCAAGGTGTGCAGGGACTTGTTTTACAATAACATCTGCTACACCGGTTGCCGTATCTTAGTCCTGATGACAGGCGGAGTGAACATGATCGTTCGCGTCCGGCAAACAGGTGAAGAACGCCGGAAAGCTGCTAGAAGGCAGGCAGCGAATTGTCGTTTAACACTTTCGTGACCGCGCCTATTTCCATTGATAGTATGCTATCGATGAATACAAATTCAAATTTCGGCGTTCTCCGAGCGCTTCTGGAACGCTAAAGCCATTCAAATGGTAAAGGAGGAACTGACATCAGTGACACCAGTGGTGACATCAGTTTCACTTTCAAGTTTAAGTTTTCCGCCACGTGGGGGATTTTTTAATGTCCTTCGCTAGCGGGGAGGCGAGCTCACGTGGTTTCAGTTATAGTGTCGACGCAGCTCGCCGATGCTTCGCGCGAACGGCGAATTTCGGCGGATTCCGATGTAACTGAGCTCGAATCTGTGCCTGATGGTAGCAGCACAGACACAGCAGACAACTTCGATTCGTCAGACTCTCCTACGGTCACCGGAAGTGCGTCAAGTTGCCCTGGACCATCACCAAATGTGCGCCCTTGAGTTTCGCTTTCTTCTCCGGTCGCTCTGTCGCGGGCGCGCGTTGTTGTAAGCAGATCAGGCCCTGTTCTAAAGGCCACAGCGCTTATCAGCAGGGTGTCGACTTTGTTCGGGCGAGACCATTTCGTGCCGACTGCACAGAGTAGTCTTCTCTACACAGGTGGCCCGGAGTTGAACTTGGCGTAGCATTCCCAAGCAGTGCGCGACTGCTCATGTTTATATTTTTGTTTATATTTCCAGTTTATAATATATACTGCTTATATCTCCAGTATTATTCTACAAGCGTTTTATGATCAAACTATATTTCAAATCGTGTTTATGTCTACCATGTGCAAAGTAGCATTGAGGTTCAATTTTTTGTTACTTTTTTGTTTTCTCAATTTCTTGATAGAATTTCTAATGCGTCTGTTAGAAATTATTACTGTTGGAAAGCCCCATTTTTCCTCTATCAGATCATAACCTACACTTTAGCATCCATCATTTTCTGTGCAAGAAAAAAAATATTTCCTGGACTACCCAATAGGCACTAGTGTTTATATAATTGTATGTATGTAAATCACTCTTGTACTTACAGGGCTAATTTCTGCAGTATTACTTTATAACACCCTTATGTTCAAATTGAATATGTCAAAAAAATTATGTGTACCCTGTGCAAAGCGGCATTACTGTTTTCATCATTTTATCCTTCTTGCTACTTTTTTTGGTTTTGTTTTTTTAAATTGTATTAAATCTGTTGTTTGAAATTATTACTGTTAGAAAGCCCCCATTGTTTCTCTATCATTTCGTATCTTACACTTCAGCATCACTCATTGTCTGTGACAAGAAAAAAATATTTCCTGGAGAACCCCAAAAACAACCATTTTTCCGCAGTCACGAAAGTGTTAAGAACACGATGTAGTGTGTGCTCATATAGACAGATGGCCCCACGGGGACCATTGGTGTGTGTGCTACTGATCGAGAGAGGGCACCACTTCCACGGTTGCCCATGTGTATATATTCAAAGGTGAATAAAGCCTTGGGGTCAGTTGCCCGTTACCGGCGTGGTGTGTGTTCGTGGTTAGCCGGGCGCGTGCTGTAGAAGTACGCCCCGCAACACACGACATGTCCTACTCGGAGCTTGGCTGGTGGCTGCGCTGTTGTTTCACCAGCGAATAGAAGCATCAGGAGGTATTCCCGTTTCAGAAGGTGCCAAAGACGACACTCCTCGATGGCTTGACAGTGGTGTGCCTGTAGGCGGAGCTCGCTGCCAGTCAACAAAAGTTCTGGAAGGCAGAGTTTCTGCTGGAGGGATGTGTTTCTTTTGCGTAGCCAGAAATGCACTGGGGTAGACAGGCACGGCTCCGCTCTCTGTCACAGGCTTTTCCCATATAAACGTGGTGGTATCGTCCGCACTCAGGATGCCGCCGTCTGAGCGTTTCCACTGCTTACCGAGCACTTTCATGATGCATGGGTCACCTTCTTTCGTTTTGACAGCAAGTTTCTGTTTCTTGAACTGATCTCGCAAGGATGAAACGTTGGATACGTCAACTTCTGGCTCTTGATTGAGGATGATCACTTGCTTCCAGACGTTTTGCCTGCGAATCCCATGTTCGAAGTGTTGTACTGCAAGGTCGTTCAACACGAAGTTTCCCGAAGTGTCCTGAATTCCGATAGCTTCCAGGTGGCACATCGACGAGACAACGCCTCCGGTGGTGTCTTCGGAGGGCGATTCCCCAAGGGAAAGAAGGAGTGCGCTCGATGGAGCAATTGAAGGGATTGGGCTGTGAGTTGAGAACCTTGTATGGTCCATCCCAGAACCGTCTCCGTGGCTGTGAGAGTGACAGAAATTCTCGAAACTTGGCCTTCTGTCACTTTCCAATACGCATCTGAACTGTTCAACACACTGAAGCGGTTCTCTCGAAACGTGGGCGCAAGTCGTGCATCAGCAGCAACTTGACCCTGATCACCCATCGCATGAACTAGGTACTTCTTTGCTGACGGTGTGACGGTGCAGATGTCGGGGACTTGCAGGGCCTCAACTGTGATGTGTTGGTCATCATGCCAGCTGTTCAGAGTCAAGGAGACTCGGTTGCAAGTTACCGGCGCTCTAGGGCGAGTGTTTCCAAACGTAGCAAGCATTACACGTTCTACTCTGGTGACAGGAAAAGCGAGTGCTCAGGCTACATCACATCGTATGAAGGTCCGCTGACTTCCAGAGTCCCAACAAAAAGTGAACGAGCAGCTGGCGGCCCGTGCCGATGCCCCATGCACAGCCCGTCTGCAGGAACACTGGCATTAGTCCCAACTCCCTGGTCGACGCGGATGTCACTGCGCTGGCCGCAAACTAGATGGTTGGCTGACCTGCAGTGTCTTGCGAAATGGATGCACTTGCCACATCTGAAACAGTACCTCTTTGCTTGCAGTCACTTTCGCTTCTCGGGCAATACCGCTGCCGTGCAGTGGGCGAGGACATGGTCCTGAGTGTTGCAAAGATAACACCTGGGCCTCCCCAAAGGCGGACATTGGGAGCCGAGAGTCATCGCCGTTGGAGGATCATTACGCAGAGGTGAGGACTGGCGTTTCTCCTGGACACGATGTGTGGACGGAACAGAATGATCGGACGAACTCTCCTCTCGAATTTCCACTGGCACGCAGAGCAAGTCCACGATCACTTTGATTTCCTGGGACCTGGCCAATAGAAACGCGGAGACTTTAGATGCATACTGCTGTAACTCTTTGAGCCTTTGCCAATAGAGGAGGCCCAGGTCATGCGGCAAGGTTCGTAGCAGTACGCGATGGAGCACGAGGAAGTACTGGTCCAGGGAGATGCCCAGGCCCTCTAATGCGTTAATGCGAAACGTGACCGTGTCGTAGAGAACCCGAAGCTTGCTGACGTCAGAAGAGCACTGCACTGGATCCAGGGCGAGCAGCTCGTCCAGGTTGTCGTCCACAAGAAGATCTTTCCGTCCAAAGCGATTGGTGATGACCTTGACGGCGAAGTCATAATTGTCGTCAGCCAGCCCGATTCCATCGATCGCGTCCTTGGAGGGACCGGTCAAGTACGAGAGCAGGTACTTAAACTTCTCTATGCGTGGTAAGGTTGCATTTGAGTGGATGCTGGAATCGTACTGGTCCCAGAACCCTTGCCAGTCGCGTCGGTTGTACGAGAACGTTGGTATCTGGAGCTGCGGGAGTGTGGCAAAACGGGTTCCCTGCGTTGCCTGAGGGGTGCCCGGTCGAGGCTGCGAAGTTGCGCTCCCGCAAGGCTCACCAGACTAGGCTGTAGCTGTGCTGGCTGAAGGGGCCGGGCTCGTGACGGAGCGCACGCGCGTGCGAAGGGCGCAGATGCACTTGTCGTAGTCAATTGCATCCAAAACGTCGGCGTAAAATTCCTCTTCCGTGAGAGTCGCCTAAATCTGGCTGTCCAGCTCGTGCAAGGCTCGCAGCTTGTCAAGAATGATTTCCAGAAGCGTCTGCAAGTCGAGAGTCGGTGCCGCCAGGTTCTGCAGCAACGCGTCGAGTGCCGTCATCTTCGTGACGGTGGTGTGAGGAACTCCCTGGTGGCGACGAAGCGATTCCATGGCGCCAGTCAACGAGACCGGGTGGCTGGGGGTTTTGGCACCAGCAATTCATGTGGCGAAAGGGAACAAGGAGACCGGGAGTCCAGCTGTCAAGGATGCCACTCTTGCCGGTTGGCCTATTCATTTAACTTACAATTGGCAAAGGCTGGTTATACGAAAAAGGTACCGGCAGAGGGAGTATATTTTACAATCCTTTTCGGAGCCTCACTTTAGTATTTGTCAAGGATGCCAGCGAACTGACTGCCGCGTGAGCCGCCCCCGTGGAGTGAGCTCCGGCTGGCTGCGCTCGTGGCACGCTTCTTTCTCTTTATCCAACAAAAACCTCATTCTTTCCTATTAGCAGAGCACACATCCAAGATAAATAAATAGAACACAAAGAAGCATACAGAACGATTGTTCTGTAGTAGTGTAGGCGAGCCACAATTAGCACAATGAAATCACACTGCTCCACATACTGGCCACATGAAGACAAAATGAAGCGGGAAGAAACACCTCAGGACACGCTGAGCGATGTGCTAGCTGTTGTCCAGAGAATGACCACACTGATAGAAATCCTTCACCGTCCAACGGCAATGTCCAGGCGATTGCTGCGGCACACTCAACCAATAAAATGTGTGCAGCATGGACACAGGTGCCACTTGAGCACAGTGAAGGCTCAAGCCAGAGTACACCCAGGCGAGTTCACTTTTGAACAGGAAGCGTGATGGCAATACCGGCGCTCTTTGCATCGCATTATCAGACTTTGGGAGGAGCTGAAAGGCACCCCGTAGAGGAGGGGTCGTGAAGAGAAAATGCATTTGCCTTTGCTTAATACTGTCTGCTTGAACAGCCTTTTAAGAACATCAACCCCAAATATTTTCCCAATGGTATTTAGGAGGCACCTTTGAAATACTGGTTTTGAGGCAATGCAAGTGACCATGCACGCTTCGTCAGACGGCAGCGCAACTAGCAGTGACGTCACAGTAAGTGAATTCTGGAGTTAAACCAGTTAAACGGTTTTAGTGTATATTGTTCAGTACAGCTGCAGACCCGATATTTTAAAAATAATGCATCCTTTACTCAGTGTCGTAAGCACTTCTCTATCCGTGTGACTGATGTCGCGACCGCTTCAATTGTCTGGCAGCCACTGTAGCAAAACTCAGACCTACCGGGTGTTCGTACAGTTTGTAGCGAGTTTCCGTGCTGAAGTTCACATTGTTTTGCTGAATTCTCTTCCGAATCTTGCCTTTTATGTCTCAAACAGCACAAAACCGCTCAACCAGAAAAAGAAAAAGGTGCCCCCTGTGCGATTCAAACTTGAGGCCGCCGGGCCAGCCTGCATTGAAGACAGACACCTTAGCCCCTACACCATCAACGTGAGAAGCGCGCCTGGCAGCATAAAAGCCACTTCAAATTTGTAAACCAGCACTGTGGCATGTTTTCATAGATTCTAATCAGCCCAGAGCTTTAACCGCCAATTTACTGTGGAACGCTTCTGCAGTAAGGCAAAGGAGAGCATCTCAAATTAACAAAACAATATAAACAGCACTGTTCATTAGAGGAAACAGGAAAGCAATCAAACTGCATGACGGTGGGACTTGGCAACTCGGCGCTGTATCCCTGCTTCTCGCTAGTTATTTTTGCGCTTGAGTAAGCGACGGGTGGGTTTGAAGTTCTGACTAGTACTCAAAATTCCTTTGATAAATGTGTTTATGTAGTAAATTCTCGTTTTAAGCTTTCAGTCATTTATCTCGTCAGGTCAGAAGTTTCACGTTCACACAACTCACATTACAGGCAATGCGAGACAGACGTCGGCAAGCTTCTGCACAAATACTGGCGAGCGGAACGACAGTTTAGACACATGCGAAACAGCGTAAACAGTTTACAAATGTCCAGTTCACTTTAAACGTGGCTACTTCTGCCTGCGCCACTCGCCCACGTTGTTGATTGAAAGTTCGACCATGCTGATCGGTCGTATCAGAGATCAGACATCTCCCGTTGTCGCTCGTTGCCGACATGTTGTGCACACGAGGGGCAACTGTGATTGGCTCCTTAGCAAGATGTCACTTCACAATTCACGAGTTGAGGAGGAAAGCCTCGGTGATGCTGTAACTGCATTTTTTTTCCTATTTCGCGATACGTGGCAACGAAACTGGTATGCAATGTTTGTTTATCAAGGTTCCACACTTATAGGTACCCACACAACACATTGTTTTTTAAAATCTCTTCCCGACCCCTTTAATGTTGACCATCTGCCAGTAATCTCTAACGTGCCACGAAACCTCAACACAGGGCTTTTTCGCTTTTTGCCTCCATCAGAAAAGCAGCCACCAAGTCCAGCAGCTTAGCCAACGAGCCAGCATGACCCGTCCCATCGCAACTCGCTTGTCACACCTTCTCTCGCACATGTCAGTGGTATTAGGGGAGCGCTTGTGGAATTATATAGCAGTGAAAGTGAACTTTTAGGGCATTCCAGAAAGAGAAATGGGTGAAACTGCTGCACTCCGTGGAAATGAATGGCAAATTCTGTCCCCCCGGAGATGCAATTGAGGTCGAATGGGGGCCACAGCAATGGCCCAGTAACAAAGGCACTCACCTGGCATCAGCTGTATCCTGCCTGCAGCCTGTGGGAAAGACAAGGGCTGCACTTAGAGTTGGGGGTCGAGAACTTCAGGTAACATACAAAGAACGGAACAATATACAAAACAGACCTCCTAATGCTCACACACACGTCAATCGCAGGAACCGATCATAAACACCAATACACAACACAACTGGGAACACATCTACCTTCGCCGATGGCACTACCGCAGTCAAAGACGACCATGTCCGCTCATGGTCCTGTCAGACAGGGAGTGAAAGATTTCATGCAAGGCCTTCCGAAGCAAGAAAGGTTGTGCCACGTAACAGGACAAAGACATTGGCTGAGTGGATACTATCTCCTCCCGCTGCTGCCTGTTGTGAAGTTGCCACATGCCCGAATAGGGAAATTGTCGCGTCGCACCCAGAAGCCCAGGAGCAGTGGAAATGGTGACTGCCACACAGCTGTGATGACAGCCACCATTCTGCTGTCACTTTTGCTGACACACTTGCACTGGCTGGGTGAAGCATTTTGGAAAATCCCGCCTCTCCTGACCCTACTCTCCTGCATGCAGATCTCCCAAAGTGAATATCCTAAGCCGAGCACACAATTGGCTGAGTTGGTCATCCATCGTACTTATACAGCGCAGAAAAAAAAAAAAAGACAAGGGCGAAAGCTAAGCCACACGGGACGAGCGCTGATTTCCGTGAACTGCTGTTGCGGAAACATGTCGTAGTATTTGTAACCGCACTTACGCACACTTACGGTGAAAAACATTCGACCTAATAAGTAATGCATAGACCCACTGTACCAAGAACCCCAGATACAAAAACAAAACACAAAACAGAAACACCAAACACACTACACATGTGTTCTGTCCTCTGATATAACTAGCTATGTTATGTTGTTTCGTCCCTGTCAATGATTTATCGAGTTCCTTGCTGCACAGAGCTGTAGAAGACTTGCTGACACATTCTTCGCCTAGCCCTGAAATTTCCGCAGCCTCCTCCATAGCCGTCGTCATGAGTTGGCATTTGTTGAATTCCGGGATGCCCTACCCGGCGGTGCCCTTGCAGTCTCGGCAGTGTCTGCCCTTTCGCACTCTCGTGGACGTCCTGTTCTCCGAGCCCTGCGGCCGTCTGGCCCAGGCACTTTTTGCCGCCTGCCAGCCGAACCTCGCAGACTGCCGGCATTGTGCATGCGGCAAACTTTGTTTTGTGCCCAGTGGAAGAATCCGAATCTCCCTGCTGGCGCGAACACCAAGAGCCCGGCTTTCTTATCTAGAGGTTTCCATGTATAGTTCTTGTATCTTGTTTCCATGCATAGTCCTTTCTCTTTAACTAGCGATTGCTTGATTTGTGTAGTGAACTGTTTTTTTATCTATTGTTGTTTCCATGTTTGATATTTTGTTTGCCATAATGTGCGGCTACATTTTCGTGCTGTTTATTTGCGTGTGTTGTATGTGCTGTATGGCCCCTCCTGCTTGGGCCCGAATTGGGCCTGCAGTATGTACTAAATAAACAAATAAAATACAGGTTCTATCTGCTTCTATCTGCTTTTGTTCTATCTGCTTCATTGGTCCAGGGTTGAGCCTGCCGCAGTACGCCTCACCACTGATGTGGGACGGCCGTCTGCAGCTGCAAGCGAGCGGTGTGCATGTAGGCTCTCATCTAGCTCCTGTTCTCAGCGATGTGCGTTTGGCCAGTCTAGGGCGCAAAGTAGTCAGTGAACTGGGGGGCGTGTGGGTCCCTTCCATCACTTCAAAGATTTTTTTAGTGATCCCAGATTGCGCTGGTGTTTCCGGTAGCCAGTGCCACCAGAGGTGTTAGCTGTGCTCCAAAAGTGTTTTCACCCGCTGAGGTTAATGCACAAATTACCGAAGGAAGATGCTTCGAGGTTTCTGCACCTGGGGCGTCACTTTTCTGAGAACCACGTTTGCTGGCAGTATGGGCCAGGCAGCAGTAAGCCACAGCTTCCAATTTCACCTGGTCACCCAAATTGGGCAAAAAGGGTGATTGCACTGCTTACTGCTCTAAAAAGATCGTGCCCCCACACCAAGCAAGAGAGCATGCGAGTGCTGCTGCGAGGAGCACGCCTGCACAGCTCTGGCTGTCCGATCCATGTGGGGACGTCTGAGGCGGAGCGAATTCTAAGGGCGCCCAAGAGAAGCTGCCGCCGGAGTGGGGGCACGGCCTCACCAAAAAAGAGCAAATTAGGAAGTTACAGGGATCCCCTACACACACGATGCTGGCCATAGCCCGGAGAGAACTGGGAATGCTGCTGAAGCGCAAGTAGTTCTTCCAGCCCCTCACAAAGTGGCGGCCCTCTGAAAGAACACGTGCCTCCCGAAAAAGGAGCCCCACTGGGCACGAAACAAAGTTTGCCGCATGCACAATGCCAGCAGTCTACAAGGTTCCGCTGCCATGCGGCAAAAAGTGCCTAGGCCAGACGGGCACAGGGCTCGGAGAACAGGACGTCCACAAGAGTGTGAAAGGGCAGACACTGCCGACATTGCAAGGGCACCGCCGGAAAGGGCATCCCGGAATTCAACGAATGCCAACTCATGATGACGGCTGTGGAGGAGGCTGCGGAAATTTCAGGGCTAGGCAAAGAATGTGTCAGCAGCATGTCTTCTACAGCTCTATGCAGCAAGGAACTTGATCAATCATTGACGGGGAGCAAAACTACATAACACAGCTAGCTACATCAGAGGAAAGAACACGTGCGTAGTGTGTTTTGTGTTTATGTTTTGTGTTTTGTTTTTGTATCTGGGGTTCTTGGTACAGTGGGCCTATCCATTACTTATCGGGTCGAATGTTTTTCACCGTAAGTGTGCGTATGCTCGGTTACAAATACTACGACATGTTTCCGCAACAGCAGTTCAGTTGGAAGTCAGCACTCATCCTGCACGACTTAGCTTTAGCCCTTGTCTTTTGTTGCACTGAATAGCTACAATGAATCTCCCAAAGCAACACAGCCGTCTGAAGCAGTGCCCCACAGGACACCTCTTAGCCAAGCACTGGCAGCCAGAGCGGATTTACTGTAGTTTGCATGGCCCCAAGCCCGTGTACTTATTTCACGAGAACCCTGCTATGTGCAGCTTGTTTCCCATGATGCCTGCTTCCAATGCAGCCGCCATCTTCCCCACGAAACCCTGCCGTGGCTGGCTTGAGCAAAGCGGCAACAGCTGCTGGGCCTTTCAGCTCCACCTGCCAAGCAAGGGACACCCAAGTCCCCCAAGGCTCGATTGATGACAACAGAGCATCTTCGAACTTGTCGGAAGAGCACAAACAAAAGCATGTGAAGAATACCACACAAACTGCTACGTCCCACTTCTGTCTTGCGCCGCGCCTCTGTGCCGTCAAGTGTACGCCCCCAAAGAAGCCAACGGCTGGATGAACAGCCCCGTACGCACCTGCCTCTCGAGCCGGCCAATCAGCTCCATGCCCTGCTCCACACTGGCTGCCTGGCCACTGGTCAGCAGGCGTCGGAAGCCCAGCTCCACCACCCGCTCCAGGGCTGCTTCGGGAGCCCGGGCCACGTCGAACGCTGCCAGGGAAGGGCACCACACATGCGGCCCACGGCCGAATATCACAGGCCACGCATGACCGGCACTTCATTTGGACCCCACACTCCACCAGGCCCACACAGCACTAGGGGCAGTTGGTGGCACTGCACTCGCATGAACCAGCCTCCTCTGGGTGTCCCCCCTTCCCCCGCAAACAAACCCTGCGATGGATTAAGCAAAGGCGATCAAAGCTGTAGGCACTCGCTGGTGGGATGCACAAAGCCGCCACTGTTCTGACCGCACATCCCACCCATCTCCAAGGAGTCCCCATTTCCCGAACAGTGCACGTTCCCTGCATCAATCAAAGGCAGCGGTAGGCGACATGCTGACCGACCTCACACAGCAGCCCGCATTGGTGGAAATGAAACAGATACATTTGAAGGCTTGAAACAAGCTTTGAACCAGCTACCCCTGGCTGAAAATTGAAAATAAGCGTAACCGCACTGCCAGAAAAGCACTCTTTTCCAGGAAACGTCGGAGCAAAATGCCCATTCTCACATATCTCCCCCTGACATGAGGTGCTTGCACAGTGGCTGCTACAGCAAGCTGACCCACACCAAGGACAGCCAACGGGCACTGCCGATTCTCGGGCACTCCTCTGTCCCACCCCCAATGGAAATGCCGTTCTGCTGCTGCAGGCATGCTCCCCACATAGCTTTTGTTCCCCTTCAAATGGCAAACCCCGATGTTAGAAGACGTTGGTAAATTTACACGAAATGCATCGTGGCTCGCGAGTGATCTCAAAGTGCACTGTGGTTAACGTCCAGTGTGCATCTAACCGCGACCCCTTGTAGCAAAAATGAAGTGGGGCGAGTTCCACGCAGCAATGACAACCTCTGCCATCCCTTCCTAGAGCAAGTTGAGAGAAGCGCTAAGTCTAAAAGTGCGTCCACACGGTGGTCAAAGAGCCCAGTCACAAACAAAGAACAAACACGTACGTTGACTTTTCGGGCATTACTGAACCCTGGTACGTCATTTATGAGTAAAGGTGCACCGCTGCAGTCCTCGTTCATGATCAACGCAACTGTTCACTTGCCTAGAAGCCTCCCTTCCCCACCATTTCCAAGTAACCATTTTGACACAATGGACGCTCGCTTTCACGCATCATGGCGTGGCGAGCATAGCCCCGAAGGGGAAAAACTCCCACATATAAACAGCACCACCACTTCGTCTACTCTTCACCAGTCTTTGCCTCGCCCTGAAAGAAGGAACAGTCTGGCCCCCCGTGCACTCACCCCTGTGGAAAGTCGTGTCTGCATCTGGTCCAGCAGCGGCTGCAAGGCAGAGACAACTATGTCACGAAACCACGGCTTTAGACGAGTGGCCTCAGTTGGCCAGCGTCAACCACACCACACATCGGTCCACTGACCACCTATTTGCGACAATATATTCCGCACTGAGTGCACATTTCAGTGTGGGCCTGGTGTAACACCAATATCAACTACTGCAATTGCCGGGTATTTTCTATCAGTGCAATGCTCTGGCTCCTGCTCCCTTAAGGGGGCACACTGCTCTAAAAAAACTTTTTTAATTTTGAAGTAAACTCTGTGAAACTTGTCAGACTTGCTCCTTTTTTCCCACTGATTTCAAATATGGCATTGTTTTTTTCAGTTGGTCAATTAGTTCCCGAGAAAATTAGAGATAATTAACCATTGGGTCCCAGGTTGGGTACGCAAGCCTGACTGGTATGGGCAATTCTGCCTTTTGCGGCCCTGTAAGCCTGGTTCCACCCACCATGAGTACAAATAAGGTATTATTAAGTATTATTATTATTATTTTTGGAGAGACAATAGACAAAAAGTGTTGGTCATAGCAATATAATCTTTACATTTTTTAACACTACGAACACTGCTGAATGGAATAAGAGAATCGGTTTCTTGATGCACCACTTGAAACTAATTTTGCAGCTCATTAAACTTTGGTGGCACCAGTGGCAAGGAACCAGTTTGAATGCCCATTTCAAACACATTTCTTATTGCATTTACCAGTGTTCGTAGTATAGGGAGGCGAAACTAAAGTTTGCCAGGCGAGGGCAGCGCTGATTCTATCACGAAGAGGCGTCCTTTGCTTTCGAGGGACTCAGGAGAGTTCCCGCCACCCTTTGTATGCACCGGTTTAAAGGGACACTGAAGTGATTTGTAAACAATGCGGGATTACGAGCGCAAACTGTAGTCCGGAGTCCCTGGGCCCTGTTTCGACCACTCTGTGCGCGTTTACGCGAATTTATTTAGTAGAAAAATCAATTCGAAAATGCTGTCCTCCTCTCTTTACGCTCGCCCATTTTCTGTGGCGCTTTCGTGTGACGTCAGCAGGAGAGGAGCTGACAATTGGCTGCGCTACTGCACGGCTCGCCGACCTTCCGCGACCGAGTCAGTCGGCCCACCGTTTAGTCCGCCGGCCGCCAACGGGTCGGCGCAATTCGCTCGATCAGTTGAAACTAAGCCACAACATGTTTGGGAATGGAAGAATGCGCCTTTATTTACTTCGTTATTTTGTACACTGTATCTAGCTCCAAGTCAAGGTCGCTTCACACAAGCGCTGCACAAGCGCACATGCGACGCTTCGCTGACTGGTACGCCAGTAGGAAAATATAAGGCCTCTTGAAGGCGGGAGAAGAGTCAGCGAAGTCAATATAGGTACTAAGGAAATAAAATCAACTGATATTTTTACCGTACAGCGTAAAACTAGGGTGCGGGAAGCACTTTTTTGCACTGGGCGAACAAGCACAGCGGTCAGCAGCACGACTACACATCTGCGAACGCTTTCCCGTCTACGAAATGCAATTGCTAGACGTGAGCTATTGTGGAAACTCGGGGGACGCTTACTGCACGAGCGCAATACAACAAATAGTCACCTAAGCTGCTTGAAATAGTAAAACTAAATAAAAGTGTAAACTGGTTATACATTATATACCTTATCTTTTCCGTCGCCGCCAGCGGCCGCCTGTGGCCTAGTCGTCTGGGGTGCTAGGTATGTCATCGCAAATGTTTTGCCAGTCACAAGTTCGAATCGCCGCGGGTACGTGCTTTTTTTTTTTTTTTTTATGAGTTAACGTTTTTGTTTTTCGCCGATGTTTTCTATACTGAGTTCACCTTTTTTTGGGCCGCAACGTTCATTGCTCCACGAACTAGTCCACAGAACTCGCGCAGGCTGGCACTGCCGCGCTAGAGAGTTCTCGTTGGCGTGCAGTTGCCATAAGCACCGACTGCTTGCGGGCAGTGGGCACAGGCCAGAATCAACAGACCCTTGGCCTGGTGCGAACACGCTTTTTACGATACACCCATGAGCGAGGCAAGCTCCAAATATGGGGGAAAAGCGCATGCATTTGAGCGTCTGCGGGGATGCGGAGGGCGTTCATGCACTGCGTAGGACTCAGATAGTGAATGCTACGATTCCAAGCCGTCCTGGGAGGCTTATCTTATGCATTTTACAGCCGACAACATGGCAGAAGCGCGGTACTACGATAACTGGGATATTGAGAATGCCCATCCAACGACGCCATCGAATGTCAAACATGTTGTTTTACAGACCGAAACCGAAACTTGTTTGATTGTTAACCTTGGGCATCGTCCAATCACGGCGCCCCCTCCTGCCAACGTCACAGCTTAGTTTGTGCGGCCGCCGCAAACCGCGCATGGTAGTTTTTTTTCTTTCGCGCTTTGTAAAATAATTACCGATTTGTCAACCGGATAAACGATGAAAAGTGTGCTAATTTGAGCCAGTCTACACAAAGCAAGCAAAAACGGGAGCTTGACAAATTCACTTCAGTGTCCCTTTAAGTGGCTTGTGTAGCCAGCGGCCGCTGTGTTCGCATTCATGAGTAGGGGAGCTGGATGCCTCAGGCGGTGCAGAAGGACAGAATTGGGTCCGGAAGTGCGACAGCGTGCACCCCGAGCTGCATGTGCACTTGCCAGACGCGGCGGAGCGGGCCGGCGAGCGTCTGCTTAGTGCGCTGAAAAGCCGTCCACCAAACGCAGTCGTTTCGCGATGTCTGAGGTGGTGAAACTAAAAGCCAAGGGTCACCCACAATATTGTTGCACGGTCGGCTGCCACAACAGTAGCAAGACGAAGGATAAGAATTCGCCAGTGCGATTCTACAGATTATCGAGAAACCAAAAGGAAAGACGGCAAGCATGGATCACTGCGGTGTGAAGGGTCAAGTAGGCACCACATTTCTTACTGTGCTTTTCCACTTTCAGTTTACATTTCCCGTCATTCAAAATGCGAACTAGTGTCTGAAATTATTCTGAGTGTCCGGCTCCTTTTTCTCAAAAAATGCATGCTGCCAATTATTGCTTCCCACTATAATAAATGAACTTGGGAGTTGTTCAGCTGATGCTGTTCGATAACTTATAAAAGGATAAGGGCTTGCATTCTGCATGGATTAATATATATATATACCGTATTTACTCACGTAATAAGCCCTCCCACCACTTGCCTTCTTGAAAATTTACTTTTTTGTCACTTTGAATAAAAAATGCAGAGGGAATACCGTATAAACCGGATTATAGGTCGACCCGGTATATAGGTCGACCCCCTACCTTGAGGTGGGAAAAGTTGACAAAAAAAATAATTTGGCACAGAAGCGCACTCACAATGTCTATATTTATTTTCGACGCCCGTCTGTCACTGCCACTCACTATGCCTGCCGAAGTCACTCGTCCGAGCTCTCAGAGTCGTCCGAGGATGACTGCTTCGCACTGTCATCTTCCATGCCATCAGGCGCGTTGCTGATGGAGCACTTCCTGAACGCTCGTGTAACCATGTCGTCGGGCAGCGACTGCCCAGAGAAGGACACCCAGCTTGACACGGTCGCAACCGGCCCGTATAGGTCTTTTTGTTGTCGCCGGCTTTCCACTCATTGTACAGTTTGCGGAGCCGGTCCGCGCATGGCCTCCGGAGCAATCGTGAGCAAATTTCCCGGACGAAGTCCGCCACTTTGTTCTCCAACTCGGGGTGCACCGCTTGACGTCCACAGAACGATCGGTTTCGGGGGTTGCACGCGCACAGCTTAGCTTTCTGGCTCCGCCAGTACCGCACACTTTTCTCTGAAACGCCTAACTGGTGTTACGCCGCCATATTCCCATTCTGCTTGGTGATGCAACCACCGTCAGCTTAAACGCCGCGGTGAACTGCCGTCGACTGCCGCCACTCATCTCGGAACAGAGACGTACAGAAATGTACGCACGCACGCGTAATAGACGAGTAAAAGACGAAAAACTAGAGAAAAGCGAAATCAAATAAAGGCCTGATAGAGTGAGAGAGCAGTCCGACACGAATGGCAATTGGCGACGGACTACGCTTGCACATTGTTGCCAGACAACGATTTACATTCTGCCAATGACCGCTATATAAGACGAGGGGTGACTTTTGTGCGGACTTTTTTTGGAAAAAAACTCGACCTATATTCCGGTTTATACGGTATGTTTTTATCTCAGCATGGTTGCTGATCCCTTGGACCATTATCACGCTACAGTACGCGCAGAAATGCTAAAGACGCATTCCAACAAAAAGAAATCTCAACAGCAGCAAGAGACGTGAGCACAAGTGCCGTGGCTCACAATTTGAAAATTGCGCGCTTGCGGAGCATACCTTCTGAAAGCAAAACGAACCTTCTTGCGCCGCAAAGACGTTCCTGCGTGCGAACAAAGTACAAAACGTACTCCGCACTCCTCTGCTCTTGAGGTTCCGCGACTTTGCCATTACGCTCGTGGTTATGTTTTTCAGCTGTGTTCCGACCTTTTTTTTGTGCTCCTAGTGCGCGCCGTACAATGGGCCAGCACATGAGCTACACAGCCGGATTTAACTCTTTCGGGACCGCTCCATAGGCCATCGATCACATATGATCGATGGTTTCACGAGCCTGCAGAATACAAATTTTCGCTCGATGGAACACCTAGCAACATCTAGGAGATAGTTTGAAAACTATAGTTTTCTCTTTTGTGAAGTTTCTTTTTTTATCGCCAGGCGGCAACACATCAGATATTTTATTCTGACGGGCAGTGGTTTCGAATGTAAACAAACATGGCGTCATACTCGCGCGAGCACGATAAGAAATCTGCCTCATCTCGTCTCGCATATCTTCGCCTTCTACTGTGGATTTTAACGATGAGAGTGGCAGCGAAGAGTCAGAATGCGGCTTTAGAGATCGGATTTCAGCTCGAGTGAGGATTCAGGTGTCGATCAGCCTGGAACATCAAATCGCGCTCAAAGGTGGGTGTTGGTTTCGGTTTCAATTGTCTCTGGAGTAGGTATGTGCGCTTGAAATTTGTTCTGGCTGGTTTATATTTGTTCGCTAGGATGTTAACTACCTATGGTGGTGATCTCCTGCCACCATCTCAGAAAGGGATCAAGTTTTCGCCGAGACGAAAGCCCGGCGTGTGCCTGGGCGACGACGTAGCCATGGCCCTAGTGCCAAAGAGATCAAGCACAAAAGAAAAAAACCAGTTACACCTAGCCGCATCAAACTTTCCCGATGAAGAAACAAAGCATTGTGTTAGATTTTGTATATCCTGAAATAATTTTATTCTTTTTTTAATATTGTTATATTTACGCTTTTTTTCTATCATTTTCTGTAGTTTTTTTACGAAGTTCTTACTTTAAGATTTTTTCATGGTTCTATCGTGAGTGTTGAAGTAAAACTTGGTATTGTATGTCAAAGAACATATAATTAGCTGCATTTTGGTATATGCTAAGGTAGGATGGTGCCTTTGCTTTATGTAATAAAAAATTTGTAGCGAGACCTCACTTTTTCATCACTTTTTCGGGCGGTCCCGAAAGAGTTAAACTGAAGGTGGTGGACCATGCGTTGACGCCCATAAAAACCGCGCGACTGGGCAGCACTTCATGTACACTACGGGCGAAAACGAGGTTTTTGGGCAGGGAACAGGGGTCGCCGTGTGTTTCGTGGGTCCAAAGGAGGGAAGTTTCCCGGTGTCGGAAAAGAAGTTTTGGAGTGCCTTGCTAGCATGCAAAACGGTGCGCTGTGGGCCAACAAATGTGAGGCGGCAAGCAACTGTACTAAGGAGGACAGCTCCATCGCAAGTGGGGACCCACTAGCATGTTGCGAATAAAAAAGAATTTGATTACATAATTACCTAAGTGTTTTTACGAAAATGGCAAGGGTCTGACAGTGCTTCTCTTAGCAACTTTATTGTATGAAATTTCAACCTCTAAAACTGTTGCAATTTTTTCCCGCATAATGAACCCTCCCACCAAATTCATGGCGAATTTACTGGGAAAAAAGTGGGTTCATTACGCGAGTAAATACAGTATATATATTCCTGGTTGTATTACCTGTGTTAATGCTTGCTATTGTAGCTTGTGTTCTGGAGGAGATCAAGGCAAGTTGATTGCTGTTCGTGTGTATTTTTTTTGTTTTGTTTTTTCCTACATTTCCTAACAGTAGTTAAGACAGTTGTGAACCGCATTGCAAAGATAGTGAGGACGTCTTTGCCTACATTATGACTGTCGGAAGGAGATTCCCTCAATGTTTTTGCAGTCGATTGCACACACCCTTAAAAATAGTTTGTATAAATACTTTCACTACAGTGTCATTGTTGTTATTGTCAGCAATGAATGGGCAGCAGTCTTTAGTTAAGTGCCCACATTGCACTTTCCTTCACAGTCCTGATGGCACTTCATGAGCCCAGAGGGTGGACACGGATCTGCAGCTATCATTTTGTTGGCAATTGCAAAAGCGACGTAAGCCAACAGTCCTCGTAAAATGGAAATGTATCATCACATGGAAAATTTCTTTTCTGACAAAAATATTCTACCTGATGCACAATTCGGTTTTCATAGTGGTCGGTCAACGGAAAACGCACTTAAAGAACACGTAATGATAACATTGAGAAAAAAACTATGGTATACACTGGAGGTCTCTTTATTGACTTCAATCGAGCTTTTGATTGCCTGAACCATGATATCCTGATAAAAAAATTATCTACACGTGGTATTCGAGGAAAGGCTTCGGACTTCATACTACACAAACTCATACCTACACAACTGCCAGCAATGCATGTCTCTAGACATCCACAGGTCACCTTTTCTTTGTATTGCTAAAGGTGTACCGCAGGGAGGCATTTTGGGGCCCATGCTCTTTAACATGTATCTCAACGATATCAGAAAAATAAATGCAACTGTAAAATTTATTATGTACACAGACGACAGCACTACACTTATTTCCAGTCCTGATGTGAACGATTAAATTGCAAAATGTAATGACGTGCTTCGGAAGCAATCTGTATGGTCGCAGTCGAATAAAATTAGCAACAATTCCAATAAGACTAAAATAGCAATCTTTCGATCTAAAAGTAAAGCGCCTAACATGCAAAGTAACATAATTTATAGATAAAGTTATTGACATAGTGGACGAACACAAGGTTCTAGGAGTTGGAGGTACATTTTCTGCGCACCTAGGTTGGGATGCACACAGTTAACCTTTGTAATAAACTGTCCTCAGTCATTGGAGTGCTATCGCGATGCTGGGATTTCCTTCCTGCACAGGTCAAACTGCAAATTTACAACGCATTAGTTGCACTGCATGTAAACTATTGTAGCCTTGTGCGTACTATGACAAATAAGAAAAATGAAATAAAAATTCTGCGGTTGCAAAAGAAAATGGTCCGAAACATCGCCAATATACCGTATTTGGCATCGCCACAAAATGCGTTCCCAAAATATAAAATTATCAAAGTAAACCACTTGTACAGGTTTCGTATTTTAAGTTCATCTGTTTCTGCATCAAAAGCACTAAAAAGCGTCTTAGTATCACTCTCATCTCTAACAGCAAATGACGTTAGAGTATCACTCTCATCTCTAACAGCACGCACGCACAGCAAAGAACACTTTGTAGTGCCTAGACTCCACACTAATTATAAATATCAGGCTCTGCACTTCAACATTCCCATCATTCTCAATAAACACAGACATACAGGTTACCTTTTCCGCAAACAGTTGCGGCAATACCTCGTAAATTTGTAGTTTCCATCACTCTTACAATCGTTGCTGGTGTTTTGCATTTACGTGCTGTTGCTGTTTGCTGTTGTTTCATGTCTTCCAGCGTGTACAACTGTCTTTTTCTGTCCATTTGTACCAACTGTGAATTTTGAAATGGTAATTCTTGTACAACTTTTCGAATTCAGCTTATTGTGTTGTATAACTACGTACCAAGGATGTACTGAAAGAGTACATCCTTGGTACGTAGTTATGCTTTCGTTACAAGTGATTTTATTTTCTTGATCCCTGCCAAGTGAGGGTTTCGGGGCCACTGTCAAGCTGTCTTCAGCAGCTTCTAGCCCGGATGAACTTCCATTTTCTTTTGGAGAAAATAATCTTCTCTTATCTTAATTCGCTTTATTCACACAACATTCGGTTGTGCCTGAATCTTCGAAAAATTGCGAATGTGCATTTTTCCAATTGAATACATTTTGAATAAGGAAAATATTCCGTTCACATTTTCAAACCTCGACTATTCCCACACCGCTATCAATCAGGGAAGTCTCACTTCATTCCAACACACTCACCCAGCAAGCGGCGGCAGGTTGGAACGTCGACATCACCATCCCTACAAGAGAGCATTTTCACGGGTTTATTACTGGTACACTGGTCGACCCCTTTGAAAACTCGTGCTCTTTGAGAAAAACTGCGAGGAGAAAGGCTCTGGCGGGCATCTTGCACCCTGACAAGCTCGAATATGCAATGCAGGGCGGTAATTTGACAGGGTGTCAGTGGAGGATAAAGGCTGTGCTTTGGTGTCACCAACACTTCTAGATGTATTCCAGTGGTAAAAGTTTGCCTCAAAGTGGTGCTAAACAGGCTCCACAGTGCCATACCCATATACACTAGAGGGCAATCTGTTGCTGCTAACGTGTGGCGTCGTAGGCATCACCAAAGCAGCCAGGAATGTTCCTCTCATACTTGGCTTGGCTAGCCACATGGCTTCCTTCCGTTCACGAGGCCAGAATAAACAAAACAGCACAACAAGTTTATTGTTCGTATTGCATAATTCCTGGCAAATATATTTGTTGCGCTCCACTTCTCTGCTAATAAAACAAATAGTTTTTTGCAATGATATTGTTATTTGCAGCCGCAGGCAACCTTTGAGCGTGCTGGTGAGCCATGCCAAAAGCCAGTGGAACTGCTCCAACCCGGTACGAGGGGACGCTCGCTGAGGCCCAGCTCACCCATGTACGCGTGCGAGACTCCCCTCTAGCAGATGTTAGTGTAGAACTGATAGGGCTCAGTTTGTAATGCCGCATTCCGCTCTAAACAGAATGCAAACCATGTGGTTTTAAAGCTGGCGTGCAAAATTTTCAAATTTAAGCTCGTGCTGGAGGTCTCCAGTGGAGCGCCGGCATTTATGAGCAGGGACGGGTCACAATTTCTGCACCAAAGCTGATGGGCTGGACAGGCAGCGTGACCGCAGTGGAAGGAGAGCAGGCAGCGGAAACTGTGACAGTTACACGGAAAAAGTGTCTGCTTGATCACACATTGTTCGAACCCATTTGTTCTGCATGCGAGATGTACAATATCTCTGAGCGTCGAAGGCATTCACTTCATCGCGTGTATGGCGTGGTTCCCTCTAGCGGTACAAGATGAACGCAACTACAAATTCAAATTTCAGGAGTTTGCCACGCTGAAACTCCATTGCGCCCACGACTGATGTTCTTTGCAGGGAAGAAAAAAAAAACCACAAGACATACTGAAGTATACTTCTAAATTTTGCACTAGCGTGATGCATCACAGCCAGGAGTGGAGCCACACACAAACAAGGGGAGTACGTGCTCCAAGCTCCATTCCAATCACAAAAGCGTTCTCTTCACTGAAAGCAGTTTACAGTGCACTCTACAGAGGCGTGTTACGGGCAGGAGGGACGTCATATGGGCCAGCACTTTTTTAAAAAACTGCACATTGGCACTGAAGTGATACGATCAAACACGACTGCATTCGAACCCACCTATAACGATCTATTGGTTATAACGACCATATTTCGGTGCAGTTACGGCTTTCCTATGCCAGCTATCGAAACGGTGTCCAGATGCACCGAACGTTTTTCAAAGCGTCCTAGTTTTACAACAAGCACTTCCAACACCGTCGCAGTAAAAATATGCCGCATACGAAATGAAAAAATATATCAACACTCCTTTAAAAGGGTCATGCTGACAAAATACAAGTTTGTTTTATTCGTAAGATTTTGGGTTTTATAGTGCCTCCAGTGCTTGTCCAGCAGCAAATGATGCCGTATTCACTGAGAAATCAATCATTGTACGTTAAAATTTTTATTCTCCCACCAAATCGTGTGATTTGGTGATGTCTGCCATGAAGTCAGAAGGGCGGGTTTTCAAATGAACTTCAAGTGCGTCATTGGGCTGTGCAGCCTTGCTTGCCGTCAGTCGTCCCAGATGGCGCTCCAAGATTGCCCAAACATTCGTCGGGCGATTAGCACAACTGACAGTGAAGGTAGGCGCTCCGTTCAACTGCCTCCATTAAAAATATGTGATAATACGAGTGCGTTCTTGCCGGCAGCACAGCTTCCTCAGTTTTGGGTTGCCATGGATGACTGTGTCAATCGAAATATCTTTACTTCAACGAGCTATCCGACACACGTTCGAAAACTGGAATATATTCCCTCCTCTTTCTGTTCTCTTCATCATGGCATCTTTCAGCGCTGTGCACTGAATGAGTGCGGACGCTTTTTTCGTCGCTCCCGTTTTTTGGCGCTCTTGCGCATGTGCGACACACTTTTTCCATCGGCATGACCAAGTCAAAGGATACCTGCCCATCTTGCAATGAAGCTTTTGTTGGCCGGCAACAATTCCTGCGTTGCTGCGGCCCTTGTGGACGCCACTTTCACTGCAAATGTATTAATGTGGTGGGCCAAGACTACGAGTCCTACATGGTCACCGGGGAGAGCACCTACAAGTGCCATTCCTGCACCCGGCGAAACGATGAAGAAGGCCGACTGGGAAGCATGCGTCATTAGCTGCCGCCAGCGGTGCAGCTGTGGGTGATGATGCTGGGCTGCGAGAACTGGTCGTTGCCCTGTTCGAGAAGATTGATGCGCTGTCCTTGGATGTGCGATGACTTAAGAGTGACAATGAGTCATTGCGCCTTCACCTCGCCAGCAACACTGACTTACTGCGCAAGCATATTGGCTCATCGTGTACATCGAACGCGGCTTCGGCTGATGTTTCGGCCCTTCCTTCAAACAGAAGCAAGCGGCAAAGGGGGTGGTGCGGTGCACATGCCGCCAAACTCAATAGAAAACACCCGAAAACACCCGAAAACGTCCGCCGGAAAATGACGGTTCACATGTTTTCAGTTCTCGTCCTTCGTACTTGGATGCTCTACAAAAGTCCGGTGACGTGACCGGTTTCGCTCCAAAACGACAGTACATAAAAGCCAGCGTGGGAAAAGCAGGAAAGAGCAAGCTTGTTTCTGTTCCCTGTGTTTTAACAGAACGAGCGCTCTTTGTGTCAAGGCTGGACCCGGCGACGACTGCTGCGGACATCCGGGATGACCTCGCTGCAACGCTTCCAGAAATTGAAGTGACGTGCACAAAACTGCCATCGAGGTATGCCACATATGCGTCTTTTCATGTCTCTGTGAAAGCTGAGCAGTTTGATTTGATTAATGAGGCAAATGTGTGGCCTGTGGGCTGCATCTTTCGGCCTTTTTGGGGTAAGCTGTGTGCCAAAGAAAGTGTTGAGGACGAATAATTGAGTGCTTCCTTCTTTTTTTTTTTTTTTTTTCCTAACAAGCATGAACTGTTCCCTTTATTATCAAAATGTACGTGGCATTTGGACGAAGTCTAATCAGTTCTTGGAAAACGTTTTAACAAATGAATATGATGTTCTTTGCCTCACAGAGACGTGGTTAAATCACAATTTCAATTCTGCTGAATACTTCCGGCGGGAGTACGATGTGTGTAGGGCTGACCGTGACTATGACACACTTACTGTCAAGTATGGGGGCGGTGTCCTAATCGCTCTAAGAAAGGTGTTTCAAGCAAGACGTCGTCGGAATTTGGAAGTATATGCAGAGAGCGTGTGGGTAGAAGTAAACACGACAGATCAGATAAAGCTTTTGATTGGTACGTTTTACTATCCCCCAAGATATTCTTCCGTCTTATTCAATGAGCAAATGACTGAACTTGGTGATATGTTGAACAACCAAAATTGCCGACTGATGATAGCTGGAGACTTCAATATTCCCCAGATACGATGGAATTCTACTGAGACCTCATTGCAGAGCAGAGACTCAAAAGGGGAATCGCTACTACAGTTCATGCACTTGCTAAATCTTACTCAACGCAACAACATAGAAAATCCAGCGGGCAATATACTTGATCTTGTATTGTCAACCTTTCCTTTCAGCGAATGTTTGACGAGTGCAGACCCACTCGTCCCGCCTGATGCATGGCATGTTTCCTTCTCTTTCACCTTTATAATTCATCGTCCGCAGAGGAACTATCTTGAATGTGAAAAATTCTTGTTTTCTAAAGGTGATTATTTAGGCCTGTTTCTGTATTTACGTGATCATGATTGGTAATGTGTTCTTAACATCCGTGATGCAAACGAAGCTTTTCATGCCCTCACAAGTGTTGTACAAGAAGCAATGCTGTTATTTATACCTAAACATAAATGTTTTAGAAGTAGCTATCCTCCATGGTTTTCACGTGAACTGAAACACTTGCTACGCAAAAAAATTACGGTATCACCGAAAGTATATGTCACGCGAAGCGAATATTGGCGTCAAAAATTCCGTGAAGCCCGCGCCCTAGTAAAAGTAGCCTACAAACGTGATGTTGTGAAAGAAGATGTTCTCCGATTCCCGCGCATGCTGGCATTATCATCATCATTATGTAAATAGAATTCATGGTTCCCTCTGCACGTCCCGGCCCTTTGTCTCCTGGTTTTCCACAACATTGGTGCCGAAACCCGGGAACGAAACCCCCTCGACGACTCGGAAGTATCCGACCTTGGGTTCAACAACGATGGAAGCCAGAGACCGCACCGATGCCGACGGACGTGCCTACATACCGAAGGGCCCATGAGAACTGTTTACTACAGCGGAATCTCATCGCGTGTTGTGGAATTTGGGTGAGTCAATCGAGAGCCGCATTTCACTGTGGAAGAATATGACGGCGGACGCGGGAAAAGAGGACAGTTTATTGAAGCTTCCTGCTATCAGAATCATTACCATAAAACGACAGGCACTTCGTGCACTAATACAGAATATTCGAGCAGAAGCCCTTGCCGCAGTGACCTGCCCGCAGCCCAGTGACCTAGCGCTCAAAAGCCTTCTTTATCGCCTCCAAGAACACGAAGCCAAGCTGAAACAGCTTGACAAAGAGCTTGAGCCTCACGCAGCCCCCGAATATCTCGAAGAGGAATTTACCACATGCTTTGAATATGAGGAGATTATCATCGACACGAGAACAAGATTACGGTGCGCCTTACAAGACGGGATCACAACAGAATATCAGCGTACTGCTGATGTATTATCCGGCATCTCCGACTCTTCGCTCCTAAAGAAGTCTTCAGATAATCGTGCTCCGCATAATTCAATTCCGACACCGCCCATTACAATCGAGTACCCCGCTAATGAAGCCGTTCCGGGTGACGCTTCAGCAGAAGATTTCCCAACTAAAAACCGTGAATTCATTCGTCCGAAGCACTCAGAGAAAACACCTAACGACAGTGACCAATGTCAGCGTGAGCCACCCTCAACAGTACTCGGCCAGGAGCAACTCCCACGGGGCCCGGATTACGACATGCTTCAGCGGATGCATAGCGCACGCAAGGCAGCAGCAAAGATAGGCCTGAAGAACCGATCCAAAGCCCTTTCTCCTTGCCAAACGTCATTCGCATCAATCAGACCTTCTCCCAAGCGCTCGACCCGTTTGACAGTTCAACTGAGGAAGCGCATCAATGACTGGACACTGTACGAACGCGGAAAGTTTAGGAGACCACCGAAGTCCTTGATTAGGCGCACCAAACAGACAAACCCTCGGATGCGACAGAAAACTCCTCTGTTAAGCAAGGACCCCACAGCAGAAGAATACAGTGAAACCAGCACGTGGGATCTACACAAGTATCATCATCGACGGCTTCTGATCCCAAAGAAAATCGGCGAAACTCATGAGGAACTTACTTTCATCCAGCAAACTGTGATTGTTGTCTACAAGTCCGGAACTGCACACAAGTATGTTTGTCGGAAGCGCAATCGACGCTACAAACACCGCTGGAAGATCAAGCTGTCCTGATGGAACTGGACGAACACAGAAAGTGACCATGCCAGTGAAACGGACTACAGGGACGGGACAACTAGTTTATTCACTCTGTTGGGGCGGGGAGGATGTTGTGAAAGAAGATGTTCTCCGATTCCCGCGCATGCTGGCATTATCATCATCATTATGTAAATAGAATTCATGGTTCCCTCTGCACGTCCCGGCCCTTTGTCTCCTGGTTTTCCACAACATTGAACAGGGTCGCGTGGAGCGCGAGCGCGTGCCACCGCTCGGTCCGTGCTGGTGAAGATGATGATGATCAGCGTCTTCTGCTATGTACGAAGAGGAAGAAGTTCCTACATTCTCCCACAGTGACAACGGCAGACCATGAAGTCCCTGAAGACAAGCTTGGACGTAAGTTCTGGGAACTTGAAGCCATGGGGATACTGGGAGACGACCAAGAACGCCACACAAGCACAATATTGGAGGATTTTCAGTTTACTATTTCCAAAGTCGATAGGCGATATGAAGTGGCTTTACCGTGGAAGTTTGATCCGACGGAATCCCTTGGAGACAACAGATCCGAAGCCCTGCGACGCTTGAATGTTCTAGTTAGGCGACTCTTGAAGAAAAAAGATTTGCTAGCAAGATATGACAAGGCTATACGGCAGTATCTGGTCGACGGGCATGCTGAAGTAGTGCCAAAGCGTGACACGTGCGAAGACAGGCCGCTATACTACATGCCCCATAGGGAGGTTCTCAAAGAAGACCGCGTCACTACAAAACTTCGAGTGGTCTTTGATGCCTCTTCGTCCCGACCACCCAGCCTTTCCCTGAATGACTGCTTGGACAAGGGCGTGAATTTGAATCCGGACATTCTGGAACTTTTACTGAGGTTCAGACGACACAGATTCGGACTTAGCGCCGATGTTCAGAAAGCCTTCCTGCAAATTGGAATACAAGAAAAGGACCGGGATGCTTTTCGGTTCCTTTGGTATTCGAACGTACCGACAGGAACTCCTTCAGATCGCCTAGAAGAGTGGCGCATGACTCGTGTTCCGTTTGGAGCAACATCGAGCCCCTTTATGCTCTCCGCAACGATTCGACACCACCTCAGCCAAGTTTCGGAAGACAAGAAAGAAACAGCAGAACTCTTAAAATCATCGTTCTATGTTGATGATTTGTTGACCGGAGCCGAAAGCGAAGAGGAGGCTGTACGTATCTATAAACGGAGTAACGAGATCATGGCCGATGGAGGGATGCTACTTAAGAAGTGATCAACTAATTCCTGTCAACTACAAATTTTATTTGACAGCAACGAGAAACAAATGGCCGCACTGAGGAAAGAGGAACCAGTCCTACCATCGAAGGATAGAAAGGTTTTCGGCATTGGTTGGGATGACGACGATGCACTTCATGTCAGCATGAAGTCAACAATACCTTTGTTGAACAAAATACCAGCAACAAAGCGGATTGTGCTACAAGCAATCGCAGGAATTTTCGACCCACTCGGAGTGATATGCCCACTCGTCATCAAGGGCAAAATGCTGTTTCAGCGACTCTGGACAGAAAAGATCAGTTGGGATTTGCCTCTGCCTCCGCACATGCAGGAAGAATGGTCGAATTGGTCGAACAATGTCCGCAAACTAGAAGACATCAGAATTCCCCGCTACCTGTTTTATGGGCATGAGAAACCACCTGGAAACTTGGAGGTACACGTTTTTTCTGATGCGAGTCCTCAAGCCTATGGCGCCGTGGCGTACCTTCGTTTTTTGAGCAACACCACATCAGCAGAGACTACGTTCTTGTTTTCGAAGTCGAGAGTAGCACCAATCCGAAAGTTGACAGTGCCCAAACTCGAACTTATGGGAACTCTCGTAGCCGCAAGAATGGGGGAATACCTGAACAAGAAGGTCTTCTACGGCACTACAACCATTTGGTACTGGACGGATTCGTCAATCTCGTTGGGATGGATAACTGGTAAGAAAAAGCTGGAACCATTTGTCGCTAACCGAGTTTCCGAAATTCGTCGGACGACTGATCCCTCACAATGGAGACACTGTCCTGGATCAAATAACCCAGCCGATCTAATCACACGAGGTTGTTCGGCTGAAGAGCTACTCGGAAACCAACTGTGGTGGAAAGGTCCTGAGTGGCTGAGACTGACTCCGAATGCATGGCCTGAGAATATTCTTAGCGTTCACCCCGACTATTCTATGCCAAACACTGTACACGTCGTACTCACCGGTTGCACACGAAGCATCGAAGCCGACGTCGTAGATATTCACAAATTCAGTGACTTTCATAAGCTGATCAGAGTAATGTCATGGGTATTACGGTTCTGTTTCAAGACACGTGAGCGTCCCAAGGGTCCGCTCACTACACGAGAACTCCAGTCAGCGGAGCGGTTTCTGATAAAACAAGAGCAAGAGAAACACTACAAGCAAGAACTCGCCGATTTAAAAACATCGAGGATTTGCAAAACTTCGCCTATCATGACGCTTCAACCATTCATTGACGACTACGGCCTGATGCGCGCCCGAAGCCGACTGTCTAATTTTCAAGTCACCGAAGAAACTAAAAACCCGGTGATATTACCTACCAAGAGCCATTTGACGGACCTAATAATTACCGCTACTCACCGTAGACTCCTGCACAGCGGGGTCCGAGACGTCCTGATAGACCTTCGGGAACGATTCTGGGTACTAAAGGCCCGTCAGCGCATCAAATCCATAATTTATAGATGCCCAACTTGTCGAAAATACAAGGCGAATCCAGGTTCTGCTTCTACACCACCGGTTCCAGCTGACAGACTTCGGAAGTCAAGTCCGTTCGACGTCGTCGGCATTGACTTTGCTGGACCACTGCTGGTTAAAGACGGAATGACAAAGACGTATATTCTTTTGGTAACTTGTGCCGTGACGAGAGCCATACACTTGGAACAAGTTTCCAGTCTAAAGACAGACTCGTTCATCTTGGCATTCAAGCGATATATAGCGAGAAGAGGAGTGCCCAGTACCATCTACTCCGACAATGGCAATACTTTTAGACGCGCCAACCGAGAGCTACGATCACTCTTCCGAGTTTCCGCTTCTCCTGAAATTCAAGACTTCTGCACTAAACAGGCGATAACTTGGAAGTTCAACGCAGAAGCTGCACCCTGGTGGGGAGCTTTTTGGGAGAGACTTGTTGGCCGCGTGAAGCGAGCACTGCGAACTGTTCTCGGCAGAGCTTCAGTGAATGCAGAACAATTGAACACCATCCTGTGTGAAATTGAAGCGGTAGTTAACTCCCGCCCGCTTACTTTTGTGAGCAATTCCATCGGTGAGCCTGAAGTTTTGACCCCAGCTCACTTTCTCATCGGTAAGCGACTGACTGCTCTACCCACCGTTCAACTCGATCTCCTGGAACAACGTGCTACCGACATAACCAAAAAATGGTATTATCGACAGTCTCTGATGAACGCATTTTGGCTACGATGGGAGAAGGAGTATGTGCTTCAGCTTTCATCGTTTCATCATGTCCATACAAAGAATTCCGCACCTCTCAAGATTGGAGACGTCGTCCTTATAGAAGGAAGAGGCCCAAGAGGATTGTGGAAAACGGGAGTAATAGAGCAGACATTTCCTGGGCGTGACAACGCAGTTCGTGCATGCAAAGTTCGACTTTCGGCGGGACAGTTCTTGACGCGTCCCGTACAAAAGTTGTATCCCCTGGAAATCGTCAAGAGCCCGGGGGAGGATGTTGTGGAAGTAGAGGAGGAAAAAGAGGGCGTGCACATTATCATCATTAGTAAATAAAAGAAAGTGGAAGTGCGTTCCCAGTTCTGCCCTACCCTGGCGTCCTGGTTTCTTGCGGTTCACAACACGTGATAAGAAAGTACATTTACATTCAGTTGAATCTAATTTAAATCGTGAGCCAAAACTATTTTGGAGATATGTGAAAGATATTTCAACACCTCGAACGAGCATCATGTTAGCCCAGGATGGAACGGTGATGGACAAACCTAAGGATGTAGCTGACTGCTTTGCGGATTATTTTCATTCTGTCCTGCCTGCAAACACCTTTCCTTCGAACTCACATTGTACCTTTTTTCCTTCAAACGACCGCGGTAATGTGTTGCACACGTTTTCTTTTTCCCAATGTGATATCGAAAGGGTGATATCAGCACTGAAACCAAAGTTCTCGCTCGCTTTCGATGGCATTCCTAGCTTCATAGTTAAAGGATGCAGCACGATATTTGTGCCCGTTTTGACTCATATCTACAACGTTTCTCTTTCGAACGGAATTTTTCCTGAGTTACTGAAAAACGGCTTAATTTTTCCTGTACATAAATCTGGTGATTCATGTGACGTCACTAAATAGCGACCTATAACTTTGCAGAGCCCTTTTGCGAAAGTTTCCGAAATTGCCCTGTTTCATCACCTATGGTTCTTTTTTAAACGTCAGATCGGGAATGCACAACATGGGTTCTATAAAGGCCGATCCGTAGAAACTAATCTAATGACATTTTTGGAGTACACAAGTTATTATATTGAAAATCGTGGCCAGGTTGATGCCGTGTACTTTGATCTGTCCAAAGCGTTTGACTTAGTTGACCACCAGAGACTGGTTGAAAAGTTAGGCGCGTATGGCGTGTGCAATCAACTTTGTACTTTCTTTATGGATTATTTGTCCGGTAGATGTAATTACGTGCGCGTTAACGGTGTGCTGTCCAAGCCTTTTATTTCTACTTCTGGCGTTCCACAAGGATCTATTTTGGGCCCTCTCTTGTTTAATGTATTTATTAACGATATTACATGCTGTGTCGAAAATTCCCGCACCCTTTTGTATGCAGATGATATTAAATTGTTAGATGACTGCGTCCTACTTAAGTCTGACATCTTAAATATAGTTAATTGGTGTGCTGAAAATAAGCTGTTGATTAATGTCACCAAAACTTGTGTATTGACTTTCACTAGAAAAAGTCTTGCTGTGCTACATGATTACACACTAAATGGAACAGTGCTCAAACGGGTTAAAGAAAGTCGTGATCTTGGCATTGTTGTAGATTCAGAACTGCATTTTCGTTCGCATGTTGATTCTGTTGTGAACAAGGCCTACAGCCTCTTGGGAATTGTGTCGCGAATTACGAGGTCTTTTTCTAATTCTTTATGTTTTGTTCGATTATTCTTAACTATGGTGATCCCAAAAATTCATTTTGTATCTGTTGTTTGGAACAGGTTGGGCATAACAAGTAGCGCTAAGCTTGAAAATGTACAAAGACGTTTTATTAGAAGTATACGACAGGCATTTTGATCGCCAAGTTTACTATCAGTATGAAAACATGTTGGAGAAATTGCATTTGGCTACATTGTCTAAAAAGAGGCTTGACACGGATTCGATATTTTTGTTTAAGTCTTTACACAGCATCATTGATTGTGAAGACCTTACGTCATCAATTGAGATTAGAGTTCCCGGTAAGTCTTTTCGTGAATTTCTTTTATTTCGAATCAGTTCTACTAGTTCTCCTATGCAAAGATCGCTTAGACTGTACAATGAAAAGGCAAGTCACCTTGATATTTTTAACAAAAATTTGCATTTGTTTAAGCTTGCTTTGACTGAAGTGCATTGATCGTATTTTTTTTCTTTCTCCTTCTATTTATTTTTCCTGGTTTCAGGCTACATATATAGTTGTTTGTGTTTGCATAAAATTTTGTGTTTCATCCTGTGCACCCCCGCTTAAGGCCATTGGCTGTTGGTGGGCACGTAGAAATAAATATGATGATGATGATGATGATAATGATGATGATCTTTCTATGGTAGTTATCTGGATGTATCAGAACTGAGCCGATACGCCCCCACCCACTCTAAGGCAAGGTTTAACTGCATTCTGTTCAATCTGCAGTCTGGAAGAAATAAACACGACAGCCTAGAATGCTTTTCTCGCGCAGTAGGGGTAATATTCGATGTAGTAATGCTTCCTGAGACGTGGTTCAGTTGTGAACATGACGTGTTTCACAAGCCTGGATACCAATCCTATTTTATGAATCGCACTGACCGTCGCAAAGGTGGCGTTTCTGCCCTGACTTCGGACAATCCCAACTGCGAACTGCAACCAGAATTCAATGCCGCCACGCCTGATTATGAAACACTGGTCCTTCAGTCCAGCTGAACCACATTTTCTGTTTGTTACCGTCCACCCTCCAGAGATACTAGCCAGTTTTTTTCATTTCTGAATTCCATTCTTGAGTTCGTAAATAAGAACAAACATCAATTAATTCCTGGTGGCAAATATAAACTGGCTGGCTGATAACAGCGTAAAAATAAATCTAGAAGTACTGTTAAACACTCACCCGTGTAAGAATGTTAATAGCATCACCCACACGCATAACACAAACCAGTATTAATACATCTTGTGTGAAATGTGGAGTCTTAATTATGCGATAAGCGATCACCTTCCGATTTTCTTCTCTGCTGACATATCATTAACACAAGCAAACTCCCAGAACGATCATTTCGTTACCGCGCAATTAACCCTGAGACAATGTCATCTTTTAACGATCGTTTAGCCAGCTTGACTTGGGTCAACATACTTGAATTGACAAACCATGAAGAAGCTTATGCTAAGCTAACGGAAAAAATTTCTTGCGCCTATCATGAGTGTTTTCCACTTTTATTAAAACGACCTAAAAAAGCTCGTAAGCCATGGGTTACCTCTAACATGCTAAGGCTTATTAAAAAGCGAGATAAACTCTACGCCAAGTTTCTGCCAACACGAAAACCTGACACATTAAAAAAGCATAAAGAATGCCGAAATTTCGTAAATAAGGAATTTCACAACGCCAAGAGGCGTTACCACACCAACCTTTTTAATTCATCGGCAGGAAGATCGTAGCACATGTGGAAGGTAGTCAATCTTCTAACCAGGCAGCCATTTAAAACTGCCTCAAAAGTAACTGTATAAATAACGTGGAAATAAGCGGGATCGAACTGGCCGACGCCTTTAAAGGAGCCATGAGGACAAAACACAAGTTCAGTTCATTCAAAAGGTTGCCTCGATAGAATCATACTGACACTACTGTTAACGCACACTTTGCTCAAATAAGCTATATAATTAGGAAAAAAGGGAATGACCATGCGACCCACTAGCTCATTTCCCGCAACAGAACCTGTGATGGCATATGAGCCCAGCTGTGCGATTGGCTGAGGATGGGAAAAGCAAACGCAAATTAGGCGCGGCTTATAGGCTTTCCGAACGAACTATTTGCGCTTAAGTATAATGCATATTCATTTTACAGCAGTAAGAATGGTGCGGTAAACAATGCAAGTTACGAAAACGCACATCAGCATAGAAGTACCGATGCGCACTGCTGTTGGTACTGGGTGCACTATGCTTGTTTTAGCTGCACAGCATTCCGCCGCTTTGAAGTTGTTTTACAGGACACTGGCCGATTGGCGTAAGCGGCATTGTCTTACGTGACCGTGTTTGTCGAGGATACCCCAGGTTTCACGAGGCGATCACTTTTTACAGTAACGAAAACAAGCCAGGTGCAAATACGCTCAAAAACAAAGCAACGGCGGACAACGGTTAGTGGATTACTATAGCAGCGCCATCTGGGTGGGCTGACGGACAGCAAGGCCGCAAAACCGAATGACGCAGTGGAAGTTCGCTTGAATATACGCGCTTCTGACGTCATTGCTGACATTACGAAAACCCACGATTTGGCGGGAGAATCAAAATTTTAACCTAAATTGATCAATTTCTTAGTGAATACGGCATCATTTGCTGCCGGACAAGCGCTGGGGGCACTGTAAAACGTGAAATCTTTCAAATAAAACAAACTTGTATTCTGTCTTCATGGCTCCTTTAACAATTACTTCTTTCCATGGCACAACCGTAAAACACAACTGCCAATTACTCTTACATGGAGCCAAATAAGAGTCACACTATGTTTTTAAAACCAGTCACTAATGATGAAGTTTTTGCAGCGTTTGTGTCCCTCGGCAACGGTAAGACGGAAGATGCTTATGGCATTCAAATCGCGCCACTTAAATATGCCACCGACCTAATAGCACCATTTTTGACACATATATTTAACGCTTGCTTGTCGTCCGCTGTGTTTCCGCGAAACATGCAACCGGAAAGAGTTACCGTAATTTATAAAAAAGGCAGCAAAGATGATCTGTCAAATTATCACCCGATCTCTATCCTCCCAGTCTTTTCCAAGGGGTTCAAAAAAATGATTCTTCAACGTCTGCTGGCTTTCTCTGACAAGCACAAACTGATAACGCCTGTGCAGTACTCCTTTCAAAAAAATTAATCGACCGAATTAGCCTTGCTTGATCGAAAGGAACTGATACTAGACAATTTTGAAAAACAAAATATGGTGTTGAGCCTTTTTTTAGATTTCACGAAAGCTTTCCAGCAAGTGTCAGACGCCCTCGAGCTTCAACGCCCGAAAGTGTCACCCCCACCCGGGGGTAGGCATGAGTAGGTGACGGAAGCCGAGTGGCCGGCTGACACGACGTGAGGCCGCGTCGCGTTTGCAGGACAAATAAAGATGTTTTCTCTCTCTCTCTCACCCTCATCAACCACTCCATCCTCATTCAGAAGCTCGAATACTATGGCTTCCATGGAAAAGGGCCTTCTTTATTAATTTCTTACTTCCAATATCGGACAGAATATGCCGACAATCACGGACATTACTCAGCCATAAAGCAACTTCAGGGGTTCCTCAGGGGAGCATTTTAGGGCCATTCTTGTTTTTAATGTATATTAACGACATAGTTAATATCGACAAATCTGCTGACTATATTTTATACGCCGACGACAAGTGTGTTTTTCACTGGGCAGACAATCATCGTTTTAGCTGAGCAAGCAAATAGGGCATTGGAACAAATAATCAACTGGGCAAGAGAAATTGGTCTAAAAATCAACGTTAATAGAGCTGTGATGTTTCACCCACGTCAAAAAATTTTTCATCTTCCGTCGCTTGTAATCAAGAACACTGCAATTGAAGGAATTAGCCATTTTAAAACTCTTGGAATCATTTTCACAGAGGGTATGTCGTGGGACGACCACGTTGCCTACATTACACCAAAAAAACTTTCGCATGCAGCTGGGTATTTGCGTCGCTATTGTTCATCTTTCCCCATTTCAGTGAATACACTGCCCTACAATTCTCTCTCTTCCTTGATCATGAATTACGGCACTCCGGTTTGGGCAACTACAACAGCTGAAAATATTGATAAACTATCACATTTACAGAAACATGTAGTCCGCATAATAGCCAAGGCCCATTACTATTCTCACACAGCAGAACTGTTTACAAAATTTAACATTATCCACGTGCATTCTTTGTACACACTCATCCTTTATTACAAGTCAGAAATAGTCAAACACGACAATTTATTAGCTGTATTAGCCAGGCTTACAACGCATTGTCCAGTGTATTGTACACGAAATCTCGAAACACGGAAAGTTAAAGGGGCCCTGAAAGGCGTTTTGAGCACACTAAATGAAGTAGCGCAATCGTTAGATTGGGTCGTCAAGGTCATCTGGTCCAAGTATTACTCTTTTACGCGCAGCGGAAAGCTCACACTTTTGATGCAAAGTTTGCGGCTTTTTTTCTCACCTTTTCCTTCGTGTTTTTGGACGCCGCCATCTTCACATGTCTACATCATCGATTCCCAGATGTTCGTCACGAGCTAGACACCCTGCTATTGGGCGGCTTTTTCACGCACTTCCGGCAAAGAAATGAGTCGTCTGCTCAGCGTCGGCTCGCCGGCTGATCTGCCAGGGGGGTGTCGGAGTGCTCGGACATTTTACGACAAACGAAACAAGTGTAAATAAACGCTTAACCGTTCGTATTGAATGCAACACGGCCATAACACGACATGGATATTCTCTTACCGGAGTACGCCCCATAAAGAAAGCGTTGAAGCCCCGTGGCACTTCTTTCTTGCAATCGCAGAGAACGCCCTGAGCCGAATGCCCGGGTCTGACGGATACATTTTATTCCACTTCAAAACAATCCAGAGATGCGTTTCGAACGAACACAACATCACAACATGCGTTGCAAGTCTGAACCGCGATTGACAGACGATGGGTTGCCTCCTCCTGCCCGTCGTAAATTCGGCACTCACCTCGCGCGCGGTTTGCGGGGACGAACAGCAAGTCACTTAACTCTGGCGCACAAGCCGAGATGGCTTTTAGCCACGCACACTGCACATACCCCATGCGAGGTTGAGTCGTACGTCGCTCGAGAAAGATAATCCAGACCATGGGAAGCACTATCCACCCGCAGAAGCCCAACGTCGCATTTCATCGCGAAACAAAGGCGTCTACAACACACACACCATCGCCTCCTGTAATGCCAAACGCATCTCACACTTCCCAATGGGAGTGAGTGGTACACCTGCAGTGCCCACATGTCGCGAGGTGGGGCCTCGAGCTGAACCGGGATCACGCAACCGTAACTGACTTCTGGGGCGGTTTGTGCCTTGTTGCCAAGGCAACCGATGTTTGAGATTGTCAAAGAAATGGCGCTCGCTCCAGCGCTAGAAAGCTCAGAGCCGCGCCGGAGCATGTTTTGCCAACGTTGCCGCTGTCCACCACGCATCGCCCCAAGCTGAACTGGTCACATGATTGAAGCGTTTTGTGCACAGGTTCTGTATCGGTTTAAAATGTCTTTTCCACATGCCGTCGGCAGGAATTACCACCACCGCAAAATAAGACCCGGCACCAGCGGGGCCACATCTGATACGGCGCTTTTTGGATAAACAGTGCGCAGTGCATGAAAGGGACCCAGCGCACGATCCTCACCGAGCGGCTGCGAGTTCGCCGCCAATTAAAAGTCACGTGCTGCCCTGCAGCAACGCACACTGCGAAAGGGCAAGGCCAGGCCACCGCACAAATGCGGCCAGATTTTTCGTTCGCATTTCCAGCCTTGAGCGAAGTGCGGGATTCATGGTGTCAACAAAGCTTGCCCGTAGCAGACGGCAGTCTGAGGAACGCCATAGTGGAAGTAGTCACCACTGAAGAGCGCAGCATCATGGGAGGGAAGGCTCTCGCGCCGTCAACAGCGAAAGGAGGAGGAAATGCGGCGCGACGATAATGCGCGGTTTTTGATTTACGATTTCTCAGCTAATACTCATCGCTTTAACAAAATTCTTGCGGGAGGAGATTGCTAATACATTGTCTTATTTGGTTACATGTACATCCATGCATCGGCGGAAGGTATTTCAGGACCCCTTTAATGTTTGCCACAATATTTACGGAAAACAGATGTTGAAATTTCGCTTGACGTCAACCCTGAACGAACTGTATGAAAAACATACCCCAGATGTGATAAATCAATCATTTAGAGATTTACGGGAAATATTTCTGCAAACCGAACCAAAGTGCAGGTAGCAATATCCTGAGTTCGTTTTCTGTTTTGTGTCATGTGAATCGTGCCAGTGCTTCTCATAGCGCACATTTTGTACTCACGCATACTTTGTTTTGGAGTAACGTGCATTGTCCTAGCGTTTTCTATTAAGGTTTTTTTAATCCTACACATATTATGTACATCATATCATTCTTCTTCTCCCATCCTGATATTGTTTAACTTTGTGATTTATATCACAATCTGTGCGTGTACATTTGTGTCCACGAGCAGCTGCATCTGCAAATTGAAATTCACAGAGTGTATTTTTAACGCGCTCCGCTTTCCACTGTATTCCTTGAAGGGGCAAGAACCCCCGTCAAGCCTTTTCTGGGTTTTTTGTCCGTGCCCCTAAGCATCCCAGGATGTTTGAATAAAGTGATTTGATGTAATTTGATACTCAGCCACGGACCGTTGTACGCCGTTGCTTTGTTTCTGACCGCATTTGCACCTGGCTTGTTTTTGTTACAGTAGAAAGTAATCGTTTCGCAAGACATGGGGTACCTCGAAAAAAAGGTTCACATAAGACAATCGGTCAGTGTTGTGTAAGACAACGTCAGAGCGACGGACTGCTGTGCAGCTAAAAGCATAGTGCGCCCAGTACCAACAGCAGTGCGCATCAGTACTTCTATGTTTACGTGTATTTTCGTAACTTTCATTGTTTACCCCACCATTCTTACTGGCGAAAGATGAATATGCAAATATGCATTACATTTAAGCACAAATAGCCCGTTCGGCAAGACCTGCCTAATTTGAGCTTGCTCTTGCCGGCCTCAGCCAGTCGCACAGCTGGGCATACCATATTTTCACGCGTATACCCCGCACCAAAAATGCGAAAAATTCAGTAGCGAAGTAGGCGTGCGGATAATATGTGGGGTTATTCCTTCAGTGCAGCTTCACGGCAATGCGTGTTGTGCAGTGAAGCTCCACCGAAGTAACACTGACTGAACCTTACATGGAAACGATTGCGAAAAACATAAAAGGACAAGGAAGAAAAAACCAGGACGACCGCACTCTAGCAACTGAATTTTACGCTTTTTCTGTCTGCATAGTATGTGATGTGTTGCTTGAGCAGTAGCTTTCATCCAGCCTTTCCTGTATCAAATGCGCGCGGATTTTTTTTTTCTTTTCCGGGGCACTAAAAGTGGGGGTGCGGTGCATACGCGCGAAAATACGGTATGACATCATAGGTTCTACTGCGGGAAATGAGCTAGTGGGTTGCATGGCCATTGCCTTTTTACCTAATTCAGTGGTGCCACTGATGAACAGTGATTTGGAGCAATTTTCGTATCAGCAAATTATTAATTTTGGAGCAATTCGGAGCACCTAAATGCCAGTTTTGGAGTACCTTGGAGCAACTACACATCAACTGCTAGATGTTTCCAAAGCATCTCTCAACACTAAAAATTGACCAGTATCGTCTAGTAATTGATGTGGAGATCGCCATGGAATGTGCTTCAAGGTGCTTTTAACACATGCGATCACAAATTGGCGGCACAGCTCAAGAATAATGGTCTTCTTGTCCTTACTAGGGGAAGGCTTTTTCAAGGAGTCACTGAAAACGCTTCATAGTTGGCAGGCTCGAACATGCATTAAAAATAGCTTTCACAGTCAGCTCTCATAACAGCCCAAGAATAGCCAAATAGCCAATAAAAATTCTGCCAACCACAAAAAGTAGCGATATTTGGCTAATTGTAGCCCAACCTGGCATCCCTGGGCAATGGGATTTTTTTTTTTCCACTTATTTCGAAACAGTCGCTAGAAGTCGCCAGAAGTTTGATGCAATTAAATCCCTCAAGTATCCACCCATTAGCAAAAATGCAACAAAACATAATTTGCAAGGTATTTAGTTCCTTTCTGGTGCGGATAAAAGGCAACATGCAACACGATAATGAATATCGAAAGACTTCGACAAACCTGCGTAGCAAAAAAACAACGCAGCTCTCGTGCCCCTTTTCTAGTTTATTAATTGTTGAGGCAAGCCCTCGTGTTTTACTTTTTCATTTTATTGGATGCAGGCGCTTGCTATCAGTCCTCGTGCAGATTTCCACGCTAGCTGGAAATGCGTACGAGGAATGCGCACGGAGCATTTTTGCATGATTTTTTCACGCCCGCGTCGACGATTACACGCACGCGGCAGCTTCTGCCTCGCTCAGAAAATGACGCGCGTGGCGCGCGGCAGTGGGAGGAGCCTGGCGACTTGCGCCAATGGGAAGACGCGCGCCTCACGGCGGCGGTTTTGAAGCGCTCGAGACAGCCCGGTCACGACTCACGGCCGGCTGGCTCCGCCGTAGGTATTTAGGCTTACCACCCCGGCAGGTATTACATGGACACTTTCACTATCGACGCGGATGATGTTTTATAGTACTGATTTCGCCCAAATTATGAGGTCTTTTACCACACAAGCAACTTCGTGTGTGCCTTGAGCGGTATTTTAGAGAGCGCTTAAAAGTGGTCGCCCGAGCTCCCCACACCACTTCGCGGCCGTAGCCGCCGCCATATTGCCGCGCCGCGCGCAGTGTGTGGGTGGTTACACGTCAGTGCCAGCGCGCCTGTGTCGTGCGCAGCGCGTTTGCACGAGCAGAAAACGCTCCATGAGGTTCATGCTTTAGAGAGACTGGTCGTTTTTCACGGCCCGCTTCACTTGCGACGGTCCACTCCGCGAGCCCAACCAGCAAAGGGGGAGCTTGCAGCCGAGTGCGTCATGCATGCCGTGAAACGGCGCTCCCGCTGGCTCTCGGAGCAGAGAGGGCCGGCAATAAACGCCCCCTAAAACTACCTATTGTTTATAGCAGGAGCCATTGATAAGTACAGCAAGAAGGAAAGTTTT
Source organism: Haemaphysalis longicornis (assembly GCF_048455015.1). Classification (NCBI taxonomy): domain Eukaryota; kingdom Metazoa; phylum Arthropoda; class Arachnida; order Ixodida; family Ixodidae; genus Haemaphysalis; species Haemaphysalis longicornis. The sequence continues at coordinate 161,635,645 of NW_027526460.1, forward strand.
TAACCGCGGTTCGCCAGCGCTGCAATGACTTGCTAGATGAAAACACTGCATCGGCGGTACAGTGACAGCGCCAACCGAACTCACCGCGGCAAACACGATGACGGGTGCTACGGAGTTCAAGTTATCAAGCTGAATTAGTTATACATGTCTAGAGACCACTGTGAAGTTGTGCTTGTAACAGGCTGCACGTGATTTGCGCGACACAAATTTTGGCACACTTTTGGCGCACTTGCTTACAAAATCGTGGTTTTTTTATCAGGCTGGGGCAGGATACCTCATTTTGAGCAAATTGGCGCATTTGATGCAGGAGTGGGAGCACTGCTAATTATATAGCTTATTTGAGCGAAGTGTGCACTAATGGTGGTGCCAGCATGATTCTAACGAGGCAATCTTTCGAATTAGCCAAACGTGTTTTGTCTGCATGGCTTCTTTAGAGTGCCAGTGCATCCACCGCTTCAGTTTATTTGGGACGAAGCTATTCCCGATCGGCAAGCAGTGCCAGCAGATTTTGGACGTTGCGACAGAGCTCACTCACTTTCCAGGCATTTCTCCAGAAGAAGTGAGGAAGAAAAAAAGCAAGGAGGGAGCATGAAGCCTGGCGGCCAACCAGGGAAAGCAGAGCCTTTAAGATCCCACAAACAAGATTTCGTCACGCCATATAGAAGGGGCTGGGAAGTTTCTAGGGAGTAGCCACTGCTTCACACGTCTTCGGCAACAAACCTCCCTCGTTTGTTTCGAGTTTGCGATAAATTGTCCTCTTCGTTATTGGGACAAAGCCCTCGTTTGAGTAAACCGTACTTGTGCTTTGTCTCCATAAGCCCTTTAGGGAAGAACACTCCCAAAATAACTGTTTCACAAGACCTCCAATGCATGCACAAGCACCAATGTACACACAAAAATGAACGGCAGAATAACCGGAATTTTCCTCCCACTCAAAACTGGTACTCACGACAGAAATGCGCCATTCTGATTTCCCGTACCACCAATCACCTCCGAACATGCATTTCTTTTTGTTCACCTCAAGGTAGTGCTCCACTGGTGTGTTGGCCACTGCCTCCCTTCAACACACTCCAGTGGAAGGCTCACGAGTGGTCATGAGCCAGTCTGCATAATCCAGACATTTCATAACCGCTATGCTTGTCTCGTGCATTTGCAGCTGCGTTTTTAGTGCCCGCCTAAAGGTATTCATCGCCTCACGCCCATCTTTATGTTTTTGTTGGGTTCTTTTCCGCTTGATTATTGTCGCAATCAGTGTGCCCTTCCTTACAATGCGAATCTGCGCACACTGCCGCGTACCTATGTAACGCCTCAGGGCCCCTCAGGTTGAACAGATGACGTGAAACGAAATCTGCTCAGAACAGAAGAGGCCCGTGGAAGGGGGCTGGTTCACGCACCTGGTCAGAGCACCCAGCACAAACCCCGAGGCCCCGTGTTGCCGGAAGAGGCGGATGTCGGTCTCCATGGCCTCCACTTCCTCGGGGCTGAAGCAGAAGTCGCCCGCCCTCGGTCGCACCAGCACCATGACTGGCAGGGCAGGGCACCGCTGGCGGACGGCCACGAACGTGCCTGCGCAAGTCGGGGCGGCAAGGGGCGCTCGAGTTCGGCCGCTCAGCATACGTCCCACTGTTGCAAGCAAGCTGTTCATGTTTCCACTACAGCAAAATTGCGCGTGATGGAAGCTTTTACTCTCTAGAGCTCAGTGGGTTGTGTTGCCTTCTTGAAGGGCTCCTCGAGCGAGGTTTTGGCCGGTGCCTTTCACATCTAAGCACGCGCATGGCACCAGTAGCCCGCTTAGGCAGGAGCTGCTGAATGCCAGGAAGCGCACTGACGACGTTCAGGTAGTTTTACAAGCTATTGTGGATGCTTTGCACTGCTCTCTCATTCTGACAGATAGGTCGAAGTTGGCACTCAAATTTAACACCAACACCCCATTGTATGGCTCATTTCATCCAGACACAAACAGAGGCGGCCGTGATTACCTGAATCACATTTTGCGACCGCATCAACACAAGGCGTTCGTGCACCTTGGCAGCATTTGCAGCAACCATTCTCTTCAGTGTCTCAATTGGCTCGCCTTCTGGGTTGGGAGAAAAATCAAGAGAGAGATGGTTAAACTGCAGAGCTTTCTCCCAAAGCTTTCTTCCATGCGTCAAAGTCCAAAATCCAGACTGCTTCCGTCATACAGGCCACTGTTGAATTCCAACCAGGGAAAGCGTTTCTTTTTCTTCTTCTTCTTCAAGCACATGATGTGCTTTTGTGGAAAGCCATTGTATCGGTCGCCTTCCCTGCAGTGTGTTTTGGTGTGGGCGGTCACCACCAGTGAGGCAAGAAAGTTTCGCTTTAAAAAAAAAGAAAATGTGCAAATAGTGACATCATAGTGGGTATCAAATAGTTGCAAGCAGATCAGGTGTACAGATATTTGAAACATTCGGGTATTGAAGCAAACAACACATCTGATTCAGCTTTAAATGAAATACCACTATCAGAAAGTTTCTATTTCCAAAGCACTATATTTTGAAGTTCAGAAAGGCAACTGGGTACGCACACTGGCTTCCACTGTCAGTGCTGACGAGCTTTCCCGCAACGCACCCGTGCCATGGGGCAAAGGGGCACGAGGAAAATGCTTTTTTCCTTCCCTAAGTCAGCAAAAAGGTACTGTTTCGACTTGCTCTGAAGCACCTGCCCCTTCGTGACAATTTGCATAGATTAGGACAGCTTGCATTGCTGTTTGTGAAAAGTGACAGGAGGTGAGACTGTGTTATCAGTACCCGAAGAAATGCATTTTGTTCTGGCTGTTTGCACCGTGCATTGAAGCATACAAAGTGTTTCTGGTTGTTGCTGGTTCGTTGTGCTGACTGCCTCTCCCCTAAAGATCACTTGCACACCTCAACTTTGTAAATAGTGAACAGAGAAAAGAGCGGGAGGTGATTGACTGGCCGACCGTGGGATTTAACGTGCCGAAGCTAGCCCCGGGCAGTCAGCCTCGCCATACTGGAGGTCTGCGGATTAATTCCGACCACCTGGGAGCCTTCAACTTGCACTGACATCTTGGCAGACAGGTGTGCTCGCTTTTCACCTCCATCCGAGAAGCAGCCACTGCGGCTGGGGTCAGACCCCCGTCCTAGGGCGCAGCAGCGCAACAGCTTAGCCGCTGAGCCAGCCCATCACCCCTGAAGAGGGCCTAGTAACTATGATTGATTGATGGTTTGGGTTTAATGGTGCAAGGCCAACAAGGGCAAAGAGTGCCATGGTGACTAAACAGCGCAGAAGACGAAACACAGAGAAGAGCAAAAACAGGACGAGCGCTGACTATCAACTGGGGTTTATTGGAAAAGAAACATATTTATATACAAGGTCACAAGTAAAAAGCGCGTGCACTCCGTTGGTATCACCTCATAATGAAAGAAAATTGCATTCAATTTCTTGACCTCTCCCTAAAATTCGGCGAAGAACATGTTTGCTGGAAATTCGCCCCCAGATCAGTTAAGCCCTTGTTAAACTATAAGTCAGGCCATAGTAAACTTGTGAAAAACTCTATAGCGTTCTCTAGCCTACGTTCTGCCCTGTTTAAATCTTGTGTGCACTCAATGGGCGCCAGTTTTAAGGAACAGGTAAAAAAACTTACGGAGGCGGGTTTTCCAAACTGTGCCTTGGCCTCAGCGTGTAATAAACTGGTCAAAGTAGTAAAAGGGTGTGAAAAGCCCGCCACTCAGAGGGAACCAGATCAACGAAAAAAGTATGCTGTTGTTCCGTATATTCACCGGACCACCCATAGGTTGAAGAAGATAGCGTCTAGATATGGGGTGCAGGTTGCCATATCTGCCCCAAATAAACTCGGTAGAGTGTGTGCTTTAGTTAACCGAAAGAAGCAAGGTTCCGGCGCCAATAACTACAAAGATTGCTCGGTTAAACACAATAATAAGTATGTCACTTGTTGTATTTGTGTTGTTTACCAAATACCGTTATCATGTGGACGGGTATACGTCGGCCAGACGGGCCGTTGTATTAATGTACGTTTAAGAGAACACTTCAATTCGTTGAAGGGAACGCCGACGTCCCACATGTCAGAACACTGTCGGTCATGCTCCACGCCTTCATGCGAGCCCATACTTGATAAAACTGTCATTCTTTTTAATCATTCTAATCAGCGTAAACGTGAAATAATAGAGGCTTCACACATAACAAAGCTCGGTGACGCTTGCATTAGTCATGCCTCAGTATGTTTGCAAGAGAAAGAAGTAGCTTTTCTTGATTGCCGATAAAGGTTTTGATTCTGCTTGTTCACTCTTTTTCTGATTGTCTGAGGTGATACCAACGGAGTGCACGCGCTTTTTACTTGTGACCTTGTATATAAATATGTTTCTTTTCCAATAAACCCCAGTTGATAGTCAGCGCTCGTCCTGTTTTTGCTCTTCTCTGTGTTTCGTCTTCTGCGCTGTTTAGTCACCATGTCGCAACACCAACTCGCCCAACTTTCCATCCTGCGGCAAAGAGTGCCACAAACAAAATTTTTTGATGACGACACACAGATGTACAATGAGGACACGACATTGTCCACCGCAACATGCTGAAAGCACTTTCATCGTTCCAGGTTTTTTACCTTCACTGCTATAAGGAATGTCGAACCAGTAATCGCTGCCTTCTTGCGGTGTCGTGCCTCCACGAGTTCAAACGCTGTAGCATGCTTATTGTGCTAGCGATTGAATGCCAAATGTTGTCGGAGCTGCTTTTATTGCTTTCAGATGATGTAGAGCTAAATCCTGGCCCTCGTAAACCTGACATCACTGCTCTAGTTAACCCCATTAACTCTTTCGTTACCGCGGGAAAATTTACCGGCTTTTAGGGGTCCAAGAAAACACATTTTTTCTGCGAAAAATTGGTTAGGCACTAATTACAGGAACACAAAATGCAGATTATTTAACGCCCTTTTCAATGACACCAGTCTTTTTTTAATGTTTGCATACATCATAGCTGCAAAAAAAAATAATCAAAATCACAATTTTTGTCAGGATGTCTAAGGAAATGATAAAAAAGGAGTTGTGCATAACAAACCACTGGTAGTAGAAAAAATTTCGAAATACATTTTGTAGGGAAACATTTCAAAAATACGTCCTAGAAAAAATGTTGGCCTGCGCTAAACAGTTTGTCAGATATAAAAAAAAGTTGGCATGCGTGGCCGGTGCCATGCGGTGAAGTCCAACCTCCACTTCAAAATGTGCAATTTTTGGGGGTACCATGGAAGAAATGTGGCGCTTTGACTTTACCAGAGGCCTCAGTTTGTCCCCACGTGACTAAAAAAACCTCTTGTCAATGACTGAATTTGCATTTACAGCCAGCACAGTATTCGGGACAAGCACGAAATGCGAAAAACATGCGTGGAGTTGAAAACGAAACTCCGTGGTTGATGCTTGTTGATGTTCTGTCAGTTATCTCACAAAACATAAACTTCCGGTTTATTATCACCTTCTGACTCGCTACTGTAGCCTTGCTTGCAGGAATGAGGTGCGATGCGCTAGAATCGTGCCCTGCGCACTTTGGCGAAGTAACCGTTGCACGATAAAAAAGATCAGCACTACAAGCCTCCTGCATTACAGCGCCACCTAACAATTTTGAAATTTTCAACTTTGAAACTTATTGGAGACTCTGTCCGAAAAGACAGTTCAACTAAGGAGCAACACTAGACCTCCGGATATACCGTTGTATGGAAATAAAACTAGCAGGCGAACAGCTTGCAGTGTGTAAGGCCGGTTTGAAGCGGTCTCCTCGTCAGAACTGATATCTGGCGACTGGGTGTTATCTTTTGGCTTGCATCGGAAATTCTTATCGCAGAAATCGGATTAGCGTTCTGTGAAATCAGGAGCAGCATGCTTTTTTCGAGGATCATTAGCGGACGCCCAAGGCGCCATGCTTGAAGTTCAGTAACTGTGTAGTAGCGCCAACTATAAATTTCACGATGCAGAAACGGAACCGAGACTGTTGTAAACTGTTTGTGAATGGTCCTCTGGTAAGTACAACTACAACACAACTTAGAACAATGAGCACAAAGGCAATAAAACTGCCTAAAATCATAAAGTAGCTTTATTAACCAATTTCAGGAATTATTGCTGTTGGAGTGCGGACCTGACAATTGAAAATCATCTTCTGATTCGCCATCCGTGCCCTCGTAACAAAAACCAAGCGCTGATGCGGAGCAATTATGAGTGGCACGCATTTTCCGTTGGTAGCAGTGACGCACGATGACCACGCCCCTTTTCGAGACCCAGGTGATTCAAACGCATGTCAAAAATCGTGTTTTTGTTGCAAAAATGAAAACAAAGCACATTTTGAAAGGCTGTTTTCTGAGCTAACTCCAAATAGCTTTATGTGTTCCAGGAACGCCCGGAACGCTATGAAAAGGGGCTCCCAAGGTATCGTTCAAATTGGACGATTTTGAATAGGCGTGGTAACGAAAGAGTTAAACGCCTCGAAGAAGCTCAAACCGATTTCTGTACAGAACTGGCTCACATAAAAGCTGCTCAATCCGCCCACGAACAACTGATTTCATCGTTGAGTAATCAAATTAATCTGCTTGAACTAAAACAATCGGAACCAACTATCAGTGCTGGAATGGAAGAAACGTGTCAGATAAAACAAGAACTTGTAGCTCTTAAAGCCGCACACACTGATGCGAACTATCACATGCGACGAAATAACCTTTTTCTACACCTCAATGATTGTGAAAAAGAGATTTGAATTTTGCACAACTCACGTGAACCCGTGAGAGTGCACTTCCAACTCTAATGCAAAACAATCCCTCCGACAAGTAACTAGCAACAATGCTTAACATAGTGCCCAAAACACTGAATGCTTTTAGGTCATTAAGGATCCTGCATCTCCAAGCAGTGTCATAGGCTTTCTCAGTATCAAAAAAACACCATTGCACAAAACTGTTTATGGATGAAAGCATCCTCAATGTACGACTCAAGGGCCATGAGTTGGTCGTTTGTGGATCGTCCTGCCCTGAAGCCAGCCTGGCAGCTCTCAAGTAGACCATTGTACTTTACGAGGTACCTTAGTCCCCTATTTATCATCATCTCGAGGAGCTTGCACAGGCAGCTTGTCAAGGCAATCGGATGATAACTGGAGGGGGAAGAGGGGTCCTTCCCTTTTTTCAGGACTCGGCAAGCAGTGTGGTGACGGGTTGGGCTGCCGGAGAGAACCCAGCAGGGGGCAGGGGCGGGACCAGAGCAGACTCACTGAACTGGGTCACCACCAAAACCAGACACTGCTCCACCCCCCGGCGAGCTGCGTCAGCGTACCTTGGAGAAGCAAAACAGGCGAACTTTTTCTGCGCTTTAGGGTACAAGATGTTTTCTGTTACCTTTAAAGTGATGATGCGTTCCTCCAGTTTGAACCTATCACAGGTACAGGAGTACACTGCATGGGGCCCTTTACAATTTGGGCATTTCATGCTTCTGGCTTTGCAAATATCTGTGGGGTGGTCATGATCGAAACATTTGGCACACATCAGTTTCCCTCGACACTGTAAAGTACCACGCCCATACCACTGGCATTTGAAGCACTGATGTGGATTAGGAACATACGGACAGACTTCACAACGCATGAAGCCTGCATTTAGATATTGAGGGAGGTTGCAACGGTTGAAAGTGAGGATAACATGCTTTGTTCTCATTTCCTGGTTGCCTCTACAGATCGTGATTCGTATGACTGCTGTTCACGCAGGCCCACCAGCAAGTCAGGGTCTGTTTCGTCTTTAAGGATGAATTCCGAGATGACATCTTGGCATGTGTTTAGCCTGCGATGAGGAGTGATCTCAATTAGCAAGTTGCCAATCATTCGCTGTTGGAGGATGATTTTAGACTGTTGTTGATTATGTATTCCCACAAGGATTTCACCACCGGTTAGCTTTTTCGCTTTGTAGTTCTCGCCCAGAATGCTTTCAAGAAACTTAGCGATGAGCAAGACTGACTTGGAAGTAAGTGGTTCAGATTTTTCCGCAGATTCCATGATCGAAAAACGGGAAAAGTTGTCCGGTTTGGAGAATTCCACGGCAGGTAACGGCGGAAAATTCACTTCAGTGCAGCCCCTTTTCAGGAGCCGATCATTTGGTTTGGAGAATTTTGAAAAAAACCATACGGCACGGAAAAAAAGCAGGGAACGGAGGTACTTCTTCACTCGGTTTACCCTGATGCCGAGAGAGGTCGCGGAGCTTCCTGCCTGTTAAGCAGACAGGGAGCCCATCTGCTGGAGCTTGAACATGGCTCCGATGGCCACCGTTTGTGGCTTCTACCCGCCACCTTAAAACTCCTAGCCACGGTAGGATACAGCGCGAGTATGGAGGCTTGGTGTCGCCAATACCCTCACCGAGATTGCTCAAGGTGCCCCGTGCGGTTTGCAACTATGTTTGCAAAGAACGGTAGCTGCTGGTGCGTCCCTTCTCACTACAGTTGAACCCGACTATATGGAACCTGCTTACATCTAATTGTCCTTTATATTTCTGGACATGGTACATTTACAATGACAATATATAGCGAAAACTACACTTATATCGAACAAAAATCTCAAGTTGTTTTCCCCTCGGGGCGGAGGACAAATTCCGCCAGCACACCCGTCAAAGTAGTTTGGCCCGGCCACTTATGGTCAGTGGGCGGCTCCTTCCCTCGTTCTCCCTATCGTGATTGCGCCATCGCGCCGCATAGGGTGAGCCGTCCACAGCCCCACTTGTAAAAAGTGATCCCGACTCGCCTGCCATGGGTTTTTTCGTTGGTTGCGTTTGTGCCGTTCGTGCATTGTAGGCTTTTTAGGAAGTGTAGGTGTGGTGGCTAGCACTAGTGACCCTAAATAAAGTTTTATTTAGTGGCTCTAGCTAGCCACCAAGTTTGCCTTTTGCAGTGAAGCTAGCAATCGTAAATCGAGTTGAACTTCGTGAGAAGTCGGACGCCCCCCTCATGCACGAGATTCCTGAGAACAGCTTGCCGAAGTAGGGTTTGGGCAAACGTCACCCAAGGAACCGCCCACAAATGCTTCAAATCTGCCGGCTTCTGTGTGCCGGCGACGACTAAAAATTCTGAGGAGTGCAACAAACCACTGCCGGTGTTCCCGAAGTGTGGAGCGAGCTTTCGTAATTTCCAGACACCGTCACCAAATCAACAGTTGGCGAGTGTGAGTGTGGATGACGGTGTCGCAACCATGGGACAGCTGGGAAGACTATGCTGCCGACATGCACCGAGTGCTGGTGAAGGCGGGCGCAACAGGGAAAGCATCGACGATCCTTTGCCCACAACCTCCAAAGTGATTGGTGCACTCGCACTAGTTCGGTGCTTCTTCACAAATGTGAAAGATTGCGGCCTCTGACCCTTCAGACAACGTGAAGAATTGCGTACAGTCTCGGGCAGCGAGGTTGTTAAAGCACAAGATTCAGGACTATTTCATGCGAAAGTGAGGCAGTTTCACCAATACATTGTTTTTATACATTCTATGTGCTTTTGTGGCGCCCAGTTCCTGAGCCTGCTAACACCATATTATCCCCTAAATTGAACTGATAGGAGTATTTTGTTTTTTTTTTTGCAAGTTCAATATAACTGGGTTGGACTGTACTCCTGAAATACTGGCTTGCTGAAATACTTGCGTCACTGAGGGCAGAAGTAGGGCGACATTTGATAAACGGCCACTCGCTGCTTAGGCTTTCCAGCTTGGAATACGTCCCCAACACTTCCTGCTTGCTTCTTCTTGGTTTGGCTGTTAGCCCTGCTTGTCTATTTCATATAGGGTTAAAGCTGCCCCAGTTTCGGTGGAGCGGGTATTGTGCCCTCCGTCCCTTTTCTATGGGCAAGGGGGCGAAATGGGACTCTCGTAAAGGGTGGCGGGGAGGGGATGGACACAGCAGAGACACACTAACCAATGGTGGGAGTGACGCCCCCAAGAGCTAGGCCAGCGCACAGCTCCAGTCGCGTCGCGCCAGCCTCTGCGGCTGCCACAGCAGACGCCACCGAGTCCACACACACCTCCAGCTGCAAAAGCAGACCGAGAAGGCAATCTATGCAAGTGAGACATTCAATCTTGATCAAAGAACGGCTCAGGTTTGGCCTGTGAAGACAAAATGCCACTCTAGAGGCTCAGGTGGAAAAAACCAGCCCACTCGATTTCAACCACGAAAGCTATCTTTTTAACTGAAAAAATGGAGGACATGTTGAAGGACTTTCAAATTGTACGCTACAGCAATGTATCATGGGTCAGCTTCAAAAGCGTAGTTGTTAGGTGAACGTTAGCACGAGAGCCAGGCACGTACCCAGGATTTTTTTTCGGGGGGGGCCCAACCCAAAGTAACTTTTCTATGCAAATTAGGGGAGAGGGCGAGGGTATCCGCCGTTACTAGTACAAACACGATAAACGCGCAGCGTTTACCATAAATGCGCGTAATCCTGCATAGAGAAATGAAATTAACTGTATCCGCCCTTGTGATGGAGGCGAAAAGCAAAAACACTCGTATGTTCGAGATTTCTGAGCACGTTAAAGATCCCTACGCGAAGTTTGTAAAATTAGAAGAAAAGAACGGCAGTAATTACAATATTTACGGGAATAAATACGCGAACTGCACATTAACTATACATTTCCGGAGCATCCCACACGTTATCCGCAATCGAAGTCGGCAGAAACGGAAGTGCATAGGCACTCGAGAGTTCAGATCTACGTGGCAACCCTCTTGCGCTTCCATATTTTTCTCCAAACAAAACCTGTAGCTACTAGTTATGAAGGAAGGAAACAAAATGCTATAGGTAAATCGGAGATGTCATACGCCTAATTCCGTGTGTTATTACCCTGAACAGCCTCCGAGTTCGACGTTTAACGGTCTGCCATTCAAAGCACCAATGATTCAGGCCTCAGAAATTGCAGTATAGAGACGCACTGGACTGCAGGAAATGTAGATAAAAAAACGGTGGCAAGCGCCAGCGCGTCAGCGCTTACCTCTGGCAGTTTTGTAAAGAACCTTATTATATCCAGGGATGCGCCTTGTCGCTTCCTCGACGTCGCTGCATGGCTTGTCCAGCAAGGCGGGATTGAGCTCCTCTGTCCTCTCGTTCGGCCCGTTGGTGAAGTAAACTCGTTGCTCTCTGCCGACACCTTGACGATATTCCGACATCGCGAGACTAAGCTATCATATGTACCCGGGGTTTCATAACCTCTCTAATACAAAGACACAGTTCGCAGTCCAATTTTCAAGCCGAAATTTCTCTCGGCCAAAAGTCTGGTTGGGGTCCGTCGAGATGTCCGGCCCGGGTTCATTTTCACCGTTCACCCACGGCACCCCGTCTCTCTCATGTTGACCATTGGCCACTTAGACTCCGTGCCCTTCCCCGCTGAAGCCCGGTGTTCTCGAGGTCTGTTCATAGGAATGCAGCTCGGGGTCCGTAAACCCGCCAGTAAAGTTTGGTTCGTTGTTGAGGTGGGTGGTGTCGTCGTGAAGTACCCGATGATGAGACGAGGCAAGTAGATGATGAAGAAAAAGTCTATTTACACTTATTTACAGGAGACGACGAAGCATGAACATAAGATAACACATGATAATGAAAACTGGATTACAATTAACAGGTGCCGCAACGCACAAAAAGGGTATCGCGGCATGATCCCTGATGGGGGCCCGGGGGCCAAAACGGGTGCCGAACCGCCGCGCGGTTGGCGAGAAATTCGTGGGGCTCTGGCGCCCAGAAACTGCCACGAGAGCAAGTCCTCATGCGACCGCTCTTGGCCGCAGCTCCGGACAAGCTCAGCAAAATTGCGCATGCAGTCGCAAGCGAAGCAGCCTCCACACAGCAACACACGTACCAATTAGGATTTTGACCCCCGCTCCCCCCTGTCCGCCGCCCCAGAAAGTCGGGGGGAAACGAGTCTTCCCAAAAGCCGCGTAGAAGGTCGCCCGCAAGGCCGTCCCAAAGGGCTGCCACTCCGCCGACGGCTTGGGGGACAAGGCAAAGCTGCGAGAAGGGAGGAGGGTCATCGCCCCGACGGGGTCCACCGCGTCACTACACCGCCGTTGTGCATAGCAGCCATTAACCACAATGGCTGTCAATCAACAGTGCCGCTGTCACTGCCTTTAGTTGTCCAAAGGAATGCCGCCGGTGTCTCTTGCCGCCGTACAACTGCGATGCGGGCCTTCACTTTGTCACCCTGCCGTCGCCGGGCTTGGTAACGTTGTTGCGCTTCCTTTTTGAGCGATCCTTCTTGTCCAGACGGACGCACCGACTGTGGAACAAGGCTTTTGTACTCCCATGGTAGCTTTCCCTAAGCGGGCGTAATGTTAGAGGCGCCGGACGGTGGGGTCAAGCATCCCCTCGCGCCACTCCGCTCGTCGCCATCCGGTTCAAGCCCTTGTGTCGCCTTGGCTTGTTCGGCAGACGCTGCACACGTGCGCGAGCCGGACGTTGGAAGGCATTACGTAGAGAAACCCTACAGCGGGTTTCTCTGCGGCAAGAAGACTTCTTACCCTTCTTACCGACAAACACAAAAGCAGCATTTCCATGAAAACTAGTGAAAAACGCGCTGTGAGTTCGGCTCAGGGAAGGAATTCGTTGAGCCACAAACACCAGGCATGGGCGATAGTATCGGCCGACACCACGGCGCGCTAGGATGGAGGGATTTGTTGAATGTTCAAAGACAAACATTTTCTTCCCCACCAAAACATATGGGACCCGAACCGCTGAAACCGCCACCCTGGCGAAACAAGCGATAAGTTACTGCTGTCTGAGAGAACCGAAGCACCAATTGCAGACGAACAGGGTAAAGGGGGTGCAGCGAATTGCAAGTGGCAGGCCGGTAGCAGAGCACGAAGCCAGTGTACAGCGGTACTGGCTTCCGCGTAAACGAAGCAAACATACCTCGCCTGTTTTTTTTTGTTTTTTTTAATCCCACGCTGACCACCAAATGATTCATCTTTTTTTTTTTTCGAAATGAACCTAATCCACAAACCAAAACTAAGTCAGATAAAACTGCACTGCCAAGAAAATCCCGGCAACTTTCGCCTAAAAAATGTGGCAAATAAATAGTTGAGACAATTCTCTGCAAACGTGTACGCAGATCTTACTTCGTGTGGAAAATGAGCCAGACCCTGCTGTGGCATGGATCAAAATGAGCCAAATTCATTTGCCCAATGGGATTTTGCGTTGGTGTGACGTTTCGGGCTGTTTTGTGCGCTTTTGCGTCAATGTTTTTTTTTTTTTTTTTTTTTTTTGCTTTTGAGAGCTGGTTTATCATGAGGTCAGACAGCAATGAGGAGATCGGCAAATGATCTGCCGACACACGACTACGATAACGTGAACGGAAGCGGAAGTGAACGAAATGAAACTGAGAGGTGTGATACTATCATTTTATCTCGTCTCCCTCGTCTTTACGCGGTAAATCTGGTTATTATTATTGTTATTACTCCCATATTTCCCATTTACGTACCTAACAAATTAGCTGCCTCTTACAAGCCATGGCAAGCCATGGAAGATGATTCAGGAAGATGCAGGCTTCTTGTAAAGCGTTTTGGAAATTTATGGCAAGGCAATGAAGAGCTTCATGAGTGTTTTCAGGCGTGTCCAAAAAGTACCCTACGGAGCCATTCGAAAAGAGCTGTTTTTTAAGCTCTGTTGCATGTTTATTGCCTTTTTTGCTTGAAACTGTATCGTACCGTTCTTGAAAGTCGATTCTATAGTTTTCATAAGAATGCCGCAGCAACTTGTCCGTTTCAAATGAGTAGGAGCCAAATCTGAACTTATCTTAATATTGCTGAAATTCTCCGCATAATTATTAATTACTTGTCGCTATAGATTTCCCCTAGCTGACATGTGAAACATGTCATTTAATAGTTTGACAGCACTGCATTTAGGTCCGGTTCCAAACTTTCGTTTTTTCCCCCTCAAATTCCCCTTAGGTGGATTTGGCTCATTACGAAAAAAAAAAGCGCCTCAAATAGCTTTCAAGCCCAGGATTTGTATGGCGCCGCTTTAGAATGTGTGCGAGGGACGATGAAAGGTGGCGCGGGAAAGGGGAGTATGGCCCAAAAAATTTCGGGGGGGGCCCGGGCCCCCCGGGCCCCCCCTCTGGGTACGTCCCTGACGAGAGCCCCACTACATCTATGCTTCTCGGTGGTGGCCTAGGCAAGCAAGATTCAGTGACGTCCACAATGCCTGCCACTGCAACATGCTGTCTTTAATACCATCTATGTGAAGCCAGTCATGGGCGAACATGCACACACTTGGTGCGTTGCCCCTCACACCAGCGTTTGTTGGGCTCTAAAATGCGAGCTGTATCGACTAGAGCTCCCAAAGAACAAGCTGCGTGGTGCCAAAGAAGCAACTCACAATGTGAACTAACTACACAACCACAATTTCAGGCTTTACAGACGTTCGCTTAACTGAAATGTAGCCTTGGTCAAAAATTTTTCGGCCAATCCAAACGCTTCTGGACCACAATGATTCAAAGAACAAGTTTAACCTATAACTGTGACCAAATTATTCTATGACAGTAAGAGAAAAACGCTCTTGTCTTTAGGGCATAAAACATTTCAGCCTTGCTGAAGGTGTAGGCTTGTACACTGAATTTTTTGTGGCCCATGCAATTTCAGCATGGCGTGGAAAATTTTGACAAAGACTGTAGATGTTGTAGATTCCTTAGGTCAGTGTTCCTGAGTCTCAATTTTCTTTACAAATGGCCGCTAACCTTCGAGACAAAAATCAGGCAAATTTGTGACTAAGCAGCCAAGTTTATCCCAACTACACAACAAAGTATCCTTAGTACAAGTGTGTTACTACTTTCACAGTGCTGTTTTTTTTCTGTGTGGCAGCATAAATTGTAAAACCCTGAGCTCTGTCTTTAAAACAGCCTGAATGAAGAAGGCAGCAACCACTACTGATAGCTTACCATGAATGACATTGTCACACTTTTGGTGCATGCAGTAGTACCGACATTCCACTCACACGTACGTGGCACTCCAAGCAGCACTCATCCTGTGCATAAGAAATACTTGCATGTACCTTTGTGTTCATTTTTGCTGCGCTTACCTTCCCTAATCACTGTAGACACGGAGGCCCAAACACCTTGCCGTGCAAACTCTCCAAAAGGGAACTAATGTGTTTCGGTGTTGCTACCTTAAACTACATGTTTAAATAAGTAGCTCTACAGACAAAAAATATCCCGGGTACATAACGAAACAATCAGGAGCAAAAGAAATCAAGCAAGCTCTAACTAACGCATAAGACTTGAAGGTAGCGAGGCTGTACGTAACCTTCACGACCATCACGATGGTTGAAGTCCACGATTGCAGCCGATTTGCTTCTTCTTCGTTGCCGCAATGACCTTTACTTCATCATTTTTGCCGTAAGCGTGAGCTTCCTTCAATGTTTTGGAAGTGATAATCACTGGACATCACCTTGAGGGGGTGTACGCTATGACGCGTCTTTCTCGCCACGATTACGAGAAATGCTGGAGGGTGTGTGCGTGTGTTTCTACAGACTACCGTAAAATACCGATCAGGCGGCCACACCCACACAAGCGCCCCCCCCCCCCCCCCCCCTTATAATCGGAGTATTTCGAGTTTTCGCACACTACCAAACAACCGCCCCCTCTCTCCCCCAACCACCTGTTGATGGCAACTGAAACCGCCCAGGAACACTTCTGACTGCGCTCTTGTCTAAGCCAGAATCCAATCCGAGAACACAGGGTAGCCGTTCATTCTGCACACAATCGCCATCTTGTTGTCCTCATCTGACAGGGATGAATGTGACAAGCATTCGTAGTGAAAGCCAGCAGACACTGGAAGATTTCTGAGAGGCACCAAAGCCCTTTGGCTCTGCCAATAACGCCCTCTGAACACGTGAGCACACCTTGTTCAACATCTGAAAAATGGACCGATGATGATGGCAAGAATGGTTTCTCTGGCTAACAGGACCAACAACGCCGTTGACGGGAACAGCACATGAATTGCTAACACTGGTTGTGCCAAGAGGGGCTTCACAGACTTCATCTTTGCTGAAAATGTGTTTCCCCTTAATGCACTGCATTATTTTTTTCCTTTTTCAGGGGATGGGTAAGGTTGGTTAACATTTACATGCCGCCACTTTTAATCACAGGGCAGTTCCCAACAAGGGCCCCCTCCCCGAAATTCCCTGAACTGTCCGCACTTCAGGGCTCGGTATTTTACGGTATAGTCTTTCTTGGGCTACTGAAACACCGAAATTTCGGTCTGTCTGTCTGTGACTTGATTCAGCCACTCCGGCCAAAATGAAACGAAAGCCGCACACAGCCAGACCTAAACTTTTGAGTCCAGTGTCAACATTCAAGCTTGTCAACATTGTTGAACAAGAACAAGACATTACGCAGAAAATCAATACATAAGTGATATTTGCAGTGTTCCTTCACTAAAAAATTCATGGATGCTTGGTTTTTGCAATAGCAAATGAAATACTACATCAACTGCAGAAAACCGTCACCTGCTGTTGCCGCGCTACCTGGCGGCATTCAAGAAATCAAATGGGAATAGCACCGACAGATTCCACTAGATAGGATCCACGTTCCACTTGCAATGCTCGTGGAGTATGGCAACGCGGTTCTATAAACGCGGCAGTAGGGTGAGTGGATTCATGCGCGTCTCCGCCACAAGGCAACGCTGGCAACCAGACACCCGGCCTCGAGCAGGGAAACACGGTAAATTTAAATTGACCTGAGCAAACCTCTAGCGTGTTATCTTGGGAGGAACAAGACTGAGAGGTGAGCGGGAAAGAGAAGGGAGGCATTTACTTGATATGGGCACCACCCGACTATAGTCTTTCATCGACATTTGCAACGAAAGGAGCAGATACGCGCCAGTTTTTTTGGGGGGGGTGGGCTAGTTGGTGCATACTAACTGAAATTCAAAACAGCGCAAAAAGAGAAGACAAGATGAGACCAGCACCGTGTGTCGTCGTTTCTTGTCCTGTCTTTTCACGCTGTTTTGAATCTCTTCTCGTGTTTCATGTGCACAGCATGGTTCCCCCCCCCCCCCCCCCCATCTTTTTGCGCACTCCAACCGGGAGGCAAAATATTCAGATTCTTACCTCCACTGCCATGAACGTGCAGCTCTGGCCGCTTCGGTCCTCGCACAATGACCACGCCCACAGCTGGAGGTCGCTCCTGAAAAGGCATTTTTCGGGTCTAATGACAAGTAATGTGTTTTTCTATTATTATTATTTAAGAGCGGCCTTTTCTGTCTTGACCATTCTGCAATGTTCTTCTTGAGGGGACTCTAGAATCAAAGTGCAGCTGCTATGGCAACATCAAGTCAGGTTTACTGAGAAGACGCTGTTAATAACAATCAATCACTGTGGAAGGAAGGCTTTTTTAGTACAGTAATAGCTGCCTCAAAAACAGACCGTGGGAGGTTTATCATGGAAATTTGCAAAACGCACAGCTGATCACTTTGTAGTTCAACATATTGTAATTGTCACATTGCAATCAACGCACACGTCTTTTTCTTTCTGCACGAGGAAACCGTAGACGAAAGCAAAGGGCATAAATTGGTGCTGACAGCGGCCGCACGGTCTACGTGCTGGAAGTTGCAAAAAGCGTAGGTTATTCTTGCTCCTTTCCTCCCGTAACAAGTGGTATAAAACGCCCACGAAAGTAGGGAAATAAACACGCCCGCACTTTTAACACGTTGCGCATACTAACACGATTTCAAGCTCGAGTAGGTAA
The DNA here is from genome assembly GCF_048455015.1 of Haemaphysalis longicornis. NCBI lineage: Eukaryota > Metazoa > Arthropoda > Arachnida > Ixodida > Ixodidae > Haemaphysalis > Haemaphysalis longicornis. Next base: position 161,653,351 of record NW_027526460.1, read on the forward strand.
TATTGTTCGGGTATGTTCACCCATGCACAACCAACAGCTGCGGTCACACAAGTCAAAGTTAGAAGTTGATGTCACATAAGTGCTTCATATAACATCAGCCATAAAGAAATGTCACAGATGAGGGTGGAAATTTGCTGTACTTGAAAAAGTGCGCAAAACTTCGACTCTCGCTCGAGCGCCCTGGCTGCACGAGCGTACGCTTTCGTGGAAGCTCGTCTCCCGAGAACTTTCCTCCTCAGCACGCCTACATAACTTACGGCTGCCGTTTGCATGAACTGATGCGCATTCAATGGCAGTGCACACAGGGACACCATTTCCTCACTTACCAACGTTTCTCCCTGCCGCCTCCAACTTTGCAAACTTGGCCTTCGCGGCCTTCGTCAGCGCATGGTCGGCGTATGGAGAAATGCATCATAGGCAGACGGAGCTAAAGTGGCTCGAGTTTCACGACATGCAGCGCCCCTTTCGAGTCCTGCCATTCTGGGTTGCAGACGCCGCACGAATATTTGTGACGAGTGCAAAATTTTATTCACTTTTAAAGCAAGTTAGCGAGTTTAATCGCTGTAATAACGGTGAAATAACACCACATTAGGCTTCTGGGCCGAACGAACCCTAAAAGAAGAGGATTTATTTCCTGTTATGTACACCGCACCACACCACACTTCACGTTCACTCCGTGCTTGAAAATCTCTTCTTTTGTGAAACTCACTACAAAACAATTTAAAATCCTACAAATTAAAAATCATCCGTGGAATGAACGTCCATTGTGCTCGTGAAGCGGCGCTTCGCAGTCTTGCTTGTGAATGGCTCACAAACGGCGCAGAAGCAACGCCTAAATCATTGCTTCGCACCTGGGTCGCCTGGGTGCAACACAGAGTAGTCCTGAATCAAGCAAGCGCAGAGACTCGTTGTTTAAAGCCATGGAGGAAAGAATCCATGTTTAAAGCGCCCGCCGACCCGGACAGAAAAAGCGTATGGAGCGCTACGTACTAAGAGAAAATGCAAGTTGGTTTTATTCGAAAGATTTCGTGTTTTATAGTGCCCCCAGCGCTTGTCCGGATACAAACGGTGCTTTATTCACTGAGAAATGAAACAATTTAGGTTAAAATTTTGATTTTCCCGCTCAATCGTGCGTTTTCGTGGTCCCAAGTGACATCACGGGTAGTAGTAGTAGTAAAGTCCTTTATTGGGATGGGACGGCCGGTTGGCCAGAGGGGGAAAATGGGAATAGCAGGGAGGGAGGATTAACACTACTTGAATCTTCAAGGGCCGTAGAGTATCTAATTGTCTATTGAGGATCTAATTGTCCAGTTTCAGGGACCAAATGGGTTGTAGGCCCCGGCTCACACTACTCGAGCCAGACCGCTCTCAAGGGAAAAAGTGCCTAGCGCGGCAAGGAATTGGGGGTCATGGTATGGGGGATTAGCTGGTGAAGAACCATTTGGAAGTGCATTTTCGATAATATATCGATGGTCTGAAAATGCAGTGCAGTGCCAGATTAAATGGTTCAGGTCCGCGATAGAGGTCGCTGAACAGTGCGGACAACGTGGGGGTAGTGACGTCCCAGGGTGAATCCATTTGTATATTATGTGAGGAGTGACAGCAGCGTTCGCAAGAGTCTTATTAATGAAAATTTCGGCTGGGCGTGGTAGGGAAGGGACGCCGTGTAGGTAGCCAAGCGGAGTGCTTGATGCTAGGCGGCATCGGCGCACGTGGCGAGCGTGGTCCAGCTGCAGGCGAAAGGAGGTGGGCGAGACAGCAGCGGGGGATTGGTCATCCAGCGGAGGGGTTACGAGAAGGCTCTCCCTAGCCGCAGAGTGCGCGGTCTGGTTGCCATGTCCCTGCATCATGTGTCCCGGTATCCATGCCAGGCGAGTTTTAGTGCCATTCTGAGCGAGTATGTTGACCATAGCTTGAATCTGGTGGACAGTAGGATGGTCAGAGAAAGCCTTGTTGAACTCGTCAATAGCATTTTTGGAGTCACTGAGAATACGAATGCGGGCGGGTAGTGGAGCAGAGACGTTGTAGGCAAGATGGTCCAGGGAATGGAGAATGGCACGCAGTTCGGCTTCAGTGGGAGACGGATAAAGTATATGCTTCGTAATGGAACCATCAAATTCTGGTCGTGCTGGACAATGCCACGCGAGGCCCATTCGGTGGTGGTCCAGGCTGGCATCAGTAAAGATGTCAGTTTCATCTGGGAGCTTCGCCCCCAGGATGCGACAAAGGGCTTTTTGTCGAGGACACCTCCTTGCTTTGGGAATGCCAGGTCGCTGATGTGGCGATGTCAGAAGTGGCCTTTCCCAGGGGGCAGGCGGTGCCGGACTCGGCGGTGGTGGCAACATGGTTCGAGCATCCCACGCTGCGAGCGCCGCTCCCTGACCCGTAAGAGATCGACGTTGTTCGTGTTGGAGGGCAGCTTCAGAAAGCAGAGCTTCCACAGGAGGCAGAGGAGCGGCCTTAATAATCGGTTGTCGCTTTATGTGACATCACGGGAACCGACCGCTCTGCAGCCTAGAATACCTTCATTCACACATCCGCCGTACAGGGTAGAGACACGTAACGCTGGCGCCGCCATGTTCGGTTGCTCGCTCGCCGCCGAAGCAAGTCATTGTGTCAAAACCGCGCTAAAATTATCGCCGCAACGCGGTTTACTGAAGAAGTTTGAATCATATTGTCTGTTTCGCGTTGCTAGGTCTCGTGGGAAACGAAAAGAATAACGCGTTGAGCCCGTTGGCCCAATTGCGGCGGCACGGGACCGTTCAAAGGTTGTCTCCACCCTGTACAGCGGTGTGGTTTGTTCCCGCGTTTCTTTACGTTCCGTAACCTAGATGGCGACACCATACCGTGGCAAGCGTTTGGTTTGTTTTTGCCCGCATTTAAACCTGGCTTGTTTTTGTTCTGGGAGAAAATATTCGTTCGCTGAAACAGTGCTCGCTCGACAAATGGGGTCACGTAAGACACCGTTGCTTGCGTCAATCGGCCAGTGTCGTCTGAGACAACCCCAAGCCCCGTAGTGCTGTGCAGCTAAACCAAAGCATGCTGTGCGCAGTACGAGCAGCAAAACGCATCAGTAATTCTATGTTTACATGTGCTTTCGTAACTTCCACTGTTTGTCCCATCATTCTTATTGCTTTGTAAAGAATGTGCCCTAAATTTAAGCGCAAATCGCTCGTTCGTCTAGTTTGTAAGCTCTACCTAATTTGCGTCTGCTTCTGCCAGCCTCCGCCAATCGCAGCTGCTTAGCCCATGTGACATCACAGGTTCTGTTGCGGGAAATGAGCTGGTGGGTCGCATGACCATTCCCGTTTTTCCTAATTATGTAGCTTATTTGAGCGAAGTTTACGTTAAAAGTGGTGTCAGTATGATTCTAATGACACAATCTTTTGAATGAACCAAACTTGTGTTTTCTCTTCATGGCTCCTTTAAGCGACGGGAGACTAACGCCGTACTGCGCTGTTTGAAAGTTACACTTTAAAAAACATTTCATTGTTAAGGATTATGTTCATTATATTAACGGCACGGAGGTGTGCATTGGGCGCGGGACCCCGACTCTCGCACTTGAATGATTCTACCGAACGTTGCTCTGCAATAATTAAAGGGGCACTGACACAAAAATTTTGCATCTTGTTTTTTTTTTTTTTTTTTTTTGCGATAAGTAGCTAGTGACCTACTTATAACCTGTAGAAACCTCATTTGCTTCAGCGTGCGACGGTTGTTTTCAATGCGGCCAGTCGCAGTTTCGGTTTCAGCGAGTGCCGCGAAACGATGGATTTTGTGTGAACAAAGCTGACCACGTGACCGTCGGAGGGGTATCACAGAGCAGAGCCGCCGTAGCACTGTCGAATCAGCATCGACGGCAGTTTCTGTGTATGCCCCCACGTACTGATCTCGTGAAGCGCTTAATTAAAAAGCGACCGTGGATGTGACGCAGGCGCTGCGAGTGCAAATGCTACCGCGGCTAAAGAACGACGCGCGACGCTCGAGACGGGGGGTGGCAAGACGCGCGCTGGGAGCAGCCGGCCGGTCTGCCTGCAGGTCCGCCTACAGATGTGTTCGGCTCAGCACTGCGGCGGATATTCGAGTGCCGCTCTCGTAAGTGGCGCAGATGACAATTTTTAATGCAACCCGCCATCGCATCATTAACGTCTTTCTCATGTAAGCCACCATGGTCGGGACTTGGGGACAATAGCGGTAACAAGCTATCACTCGAGCTACCTGCGCCGGCCTGGGCCACTTCGCGGCCGTGGCCGCCGTCTGCACAGCGACCGTGCGGCTAGCGCAGTGGGCTTTTCGTGCCTCCGGCGCGTTTTCGCATCCAATGGTAATAAACAGTAATAGAAACAGAGTGCCTGGAATCGCTGTAGAACTTTGGTCGCGGCCAGCTGCCCCATTAGCTGACGATATCACGGCGCCTCCGCCGCCAACGATCGGGTCGTTCGTTCTCGAGAGCAGAAGCTCCGCCCTCCGATTGGAGCGGCGAGCCGGGCGAGCCGGGCGAGCCGGCGAAAAACGCCGGCAGTGCGGAAGCGGCAAACACAAACTCGGGACGTGTTTGGATGTTGTTTATTTACACAATGTCCTCGGGATGTCGATTGCGCGTGGTCCTCTGCTGGCTGCTCGGTTGCGTTTCGCACACTTTAAAATTGATTTTAAATATGTTCTAGGCTGTATTCGCCGCTGATATTTTGCAGATGATGTATATATGTTCCCACCAATCTATCTCCGAAGTTATCTCGCCTTCAAAATTTTGTGTCAGTGCCCCTTTAAGCAACGCTTGCCTCCTAAAAGACACGAAAGGAAGAGGAAATCTCAAAAAGATCTCCTGAAGAAAAATTGGCCGCGTATCTGCTCCTTTCGTTGCAAATGTCGTCAAAAGACAATAGTCTTTATCGACTTTTGCCAAGTAAATGCCTCCCTTCGCTTTACCGCTCACCTCTCATGTTGTTCCTCTTGCGTTGCGCTCCTCCTAAGGTAAAGACGCCAAAGGTTTGCTTAAATCATTTTAAATTTCCCGCGTTCTACTGCTCCAAACCGGGTGTCTCGATGCCAACGCTGCCGTACGGCGAACACGCGCGTGAGTTAACGTTTATGGAACCGCGTTTCCCTACTCCACGTGCGTTGCTATAGCAGAACGTGGAACCTATCTAGTGGAACCTTTCGTAACTGCTGCCGGTTGATTTCTTAAACGCAGTGTCTAGGGTGCCGTCCGACGGCTCTTGGAGCTCGTGCGCACGAGCTGTCCTCGGCGGATGCCCTTCACATCGGCTCGTTCTTGAGCTGCAGCATCGCGTCTTGTGTGCTCAGGCGCTGTCTGAAGCCAATCATCGTGGCGGGGTACAGTCCTTCCCTCTCCAGGTAGTCCTGCCACCGGTTCATCAAAACGTGCTCCAGCACCTCGCCCACGCAAGACGTTAGCGAAATGGGCCGGAGGTTATCCGTGCCGGGTGGCTTGCCCGGCTTGGGGATCAGGATGGTCTTGGCCTTCTTCCAATGCTGCGGCAGCGTCCCCGTTTTCCAGCATTTGTTGTAGTAGCCCGTTAGGCTTTCCACGGATTTGTCGTCGAGGTTCTTGAGTGCCTGGACGACACTGGCATCTCGCGAGACAACAAGACCATCCTGGGGCTCGACGTACCTGCAGAGCGCTTTTGATAAAGTGAAACACTCGGCGATTCTGTCCCAAGTCTCCAAGCTCAACATGGGCGAAAGGAGTTACAGTTACATCAAGGACTTCCTGACGGACAGGACCGCCGAGCTGCGGGCTGGCGACATACAACCGCAAGACAAGAAGCTCGGGAGCACCGGCACACCGCAAGGGTCTGTGATCTCGCCGCTACTGTTCAACTTGGTAATGATAGGAGTGGCCGACAGGCTCGCGAAAGTGGGGGTCCGGCACACCATCTACGCCGACGACATAACGATATGGACGACCGGCGGCAGCGACTCCCAGATCGAGGCCAAGCTGCAGGAGGCCGTCAACGCCATCGAAGACCATCTCGATGGCTCCGGCCTCGTCTGCTCGCCAAGCAAGTCGGAGCTCCTGATAATACCACCACGAAGAGGCAACACCAAAAACAGTCAGCGGCGAGAGCACGAGAAAATCAAGATCGTAACGCGGTCCGGGCAGACGATCCCCGAGGTCAGCAAGATCAGAGTCCTGGGCATGGTCATCGAGAAGCACAGAAGAAACGGCGAGACCGTCGCCCGTCTCACCGCCAAGGCGGCCGACGCGATGCGTCTCGTCAGGAGAATCACGTCCCGCAAAGCCGGCATGAAGGAGGACAGCCTGATCAGGCTCGTCCAGTCCTTCGTCGTCAGCCACATTGCGTACGTAGCGGCGTATACCACAACCGGCTGCAACACGAACGGAACAAGATCAACGCCATCATCCGAAAAGCATACAAGTCGGCGCTCGGCTTGTTCGAGTCCACGAGCACGCCCCGATTCTTGAAGCTAGGGGTACACAATACGCTTGAAGAGATTGCGGAGGCGCAACGAACGGCTCAGCTCGAGCGCCTGTCAACAACCAAGGCCGGGAGGAAGATACTCGAAGACCTGGGTCTCGGACGTCAGGACGAGGAGAATGCCAAACTCTCCATCCCCCACGAGATCCGGAGCAAGATCAGGGTAGACCCCTTACCGAGAAACATGAACCCGGAATACAACAAGGGAAGAAGGAATGCGAGAGCCAAGGCCCTCATCGATCTACACGCCAAAGACGGACACGCGCGGTACGTGGACGCGGCCGAATATCAACGAGAGGCTTTTGCCGCAGCTGTCATCGAAGCGTCCACGGGTGCCGTGAGGACGGCGGCGAGCGTCAGATGCACCAAGGCTGAATGCGCGGAGGAGGTCGCCATCGCCCTGGCCATCGCCGACACAGACTGGCGCACGGTGCTGAGCGATTCGAGAACGGCGGTGCGCAACTACGCCAAGGGACGCATCTGTGAAGAGGCCGCGCGCGTGCTGCGCGGAGTCAAATTGGAAGAAAAAAGAGTGAGGATCATGTGGTTCCCGGCGCATGCGGGCGAGTGCGCGTGGGCGAGAAACGCAAACCACAACGAGACGGCACACGTGGCGGCACGAGCTCTAACCAACCGCGCCCCCGCGACCGACCGTCCCGCGTGGTTCGGAGCCAAAGACCTCATGACGGACTACGGCGAGATCACGAAGGCCTACCGCCTGGCTCGCAGAGTTCTCCCACCCCCGCACCCGGGGCCGAGCCGGGCGGAGGCCGTACTTCTAAGACAGCTACAGACCGGGTCGCTACCCACCCCGGCCTTGACGCATCGTATGTACCCTGAAGCGTACCCGACCGACAGGTGCAAGGTGTGCCGTAGGGAGACGGCCGACCAGTACCATATCCTGTGGGACTGCTCAAAACAACCGGAGGAAGCGGCATCGAAAAAAATCCCGCCGCGGCTGGAAGAAGCCGCGAAGAGCTACGACCGCGAACATCCAACTCTGGGCCGTTCAGCAGGTCCTGAGGGCGCTCGAAAGGCGTGCACGAGACTCGCGAGCCGTCAACGGCGAGCGGATGGCTCGGGCCGAGTAACGGCTCACCCCTAGGACGACGCCGGGCCCGCGTCACGGCGCACAAAAACGCCGATCTGCAGGCACAAATAAAGTTTACTCCAATCCAATCCAATCACACCGGCTCCGTCTTTAGCCCCTCGTTTCTTTGGTATATTGACACCCCCGCTCTCAAGATTGGTACCACGAGGATCGCTGTGTCACACGGATTCCCGGGATCCAATATCTTGGACATCGGAGTGCCCACCGGACAGTTACAACCATCTGAAAGTGCGACCACGCCGCCGACCGCGCTAGGCCTACTTCGTCCTCGCGATTCCATCTAGCTCGCTTGAGCCGCAGCGGCGGCGTTCCACTCGACCGGCTGCGGCGCAGCGACGCTGCTCAATTCCCCAGCATGGAAAACGTCGTCGAAGGTGTAGAGATGGACCCTGCTGAGTTTCAGAAGCCTGGCTGGGCCACCATTCGGCACCGCCAACAAGTCTTGCGCGCCGCGGAACAAGCCTCCACAAGCATGATGAATACTCCAGGCTCAATGCGCGCAACACAACAAGGTCGCCGGCGCCCTCCGAAGCACCAGTCACCTGCTTCCCCACTGCCAGCCTCCGACGTCAAAATTATCTTACGCCCACGAGGCGGACTAGCGTTAACGTCTGTCGCACAAGCAACGCTAGCTGACGTCATCCAGGCTCAAGCTGGATTAGGACCAGATAAGAATGAACCAGGTCGCCAACTACGTCATCATCAGCACCCCATCAGAGGAACGAGCGAAAATGTACGCCAGCATCAACTCCCTCACGCTCCGTGGACAGCAGTATGAAATTGCAGCTCACGTCTCGGCACCAGCCAACACCGTTGTCGGTGTAATCTTCAACATTCCCGAGGACGATACTCCAGAGCAGATCATGAACAGCATTTGCAACTACAACCCGGATCTTAAAATACTGGACGCCAAAAGGTTGAACTCTTACAATATGGTCCAAATTCTCTTCGACGGCATGCACGTCCCCTATTGGATCCGCTACAGGGCGACTACCTATCGCTGCAAGCCGTTCGGAGGGAGACAGAGGCCTGCACAGCATGTTGGCAGGCCGGACACAGACCAGATGTGTGCCCGAATTCGAACGCTCAAGCTCGTCCCCGCTGCTCCAGCTGCGGCACAGTGAACCCCGCTGAAGCCCACCTCTGTTCTCCCAGGTGCATCGTCTGTGAGGGCCCTCATGTCACTGGGACTGCGGATTGCCCTAAACGATTCCAACCGCGCAGACGACAACCCACATTTGCCCAGATCGTGGCTGAAGGCCACAACATCAACAGGACCCCTGAAAAGGACGCCGAATTCCCGCGATCACAAGACAAACCAAAGGATAATCCCAGCAGCCAGGCCAACGACGCGGGACCCGAAACAACAACTGGTGGCAACTCCTTCTCGCCCCGCCGCCGGGTCACCTCGTCAAAACCCGAACTGAACTTCGGAAAACAGGTGAGCCACCCGAGCGCCTCCCACCCTGGCTCGTCACACCCGCTCCCGCCCCTCACTCCCTCCCATGACATCCTTAAAGAGCTTAACGCCATTAGGGCGGACATGACTCTCCTTCGCCAGGTAAACGCAGCACTCAGGCAGGAGAACCAATCTGTGAAACAGAGAATTACTCCTCACATGGAAGAAGCTCCCTCTCCCTCTCCCAATCCCCCACCACCCAAGCGTAAGGCAGTTTCAGACGACTCCCAGTCCGCTCCCGCCTTGTCGGACAGAGAGGAACTGGTGGGCAAGCACCTTACCGCTATAGAAGACTCATGTAAGCAGGCGCTCCTGGAGCAAAAGACAGAATACTGCAACTTTTATGAAGCTCTGCAAGGCAATCTGTCCGTTGTTCAGGCCAACATTGAAGAACTACGAACAGAACTGCACAATTTCATGAGGGAAATTTTCGCCCGTATTAACGCTTCCACGGCCCCTCCTGCGGTGAACCAGCCCCCTTATGACACCACGTATGAGCAACAATAAGGAGGTGTTCCGAGTGTGGCAGTGGAACTGCAGAGGGTACCGCAGGAAACGCCCCAATATGCAGATGCTCATTCAGTCTACGGAGTTAGCCTTTCTTCTTTTTTTTTCAAATGGTCATCACGTGTTATGTATGACGTTGTATTGGTAGTTACTGTAATACAGTTACCCTCTGTAGTTATTGTCTTACAGGAAACAGGCACTGCAGTTAAGCTCCCGCGTTACAAGGCGTTCCAATGTATAACCAATGCAAAAACGGCGGTCTTGGTTCAACGGAATGTGCCAGCTCAAAGATCTCAATTCGATAGCGTTGATATCGCACATGATTTTGTCGTCTTATTTCCCGCCAAACGAGATGCACTTAGGATATACATACTTAACGTATACAGAAGCCCCAAAGATACTGGGCACAAATTTGGTCACTTATTTTCTCTCGCTAAGCAGGCAGCCCAGAATCACATGCTGATCATAGCAGGGGACTTCAATGCCCCTCATACTGCTTGGGGATACTCTCATTGTACAAAGAAGGGTCGCCTTCTATGGGAACAAATACAAGCACACAGGCTTGTTATTGAGTCAGATTCCTCGATCCCCACCAGAATTGGCAATAGCGTCCAAAAAGACTCCTCCCCAGACCTCACTCTCACTCACAAAATCAAGCGCTGCCGTTGGACCTGCACTGATTCATCGCTGGGCAGCGATCACTTAATTATTCAAACGGATATCTTCCTTGACGCTTTCCAATATATAACCAATGCAAAAACGGCGGTCTTGGTTCAACGGAATGTGCCAGCTCAAAGATCTCAATTCGATAGCGTTGATATCGCACATGATTTTGTCGTCTTATTTCCCGCTAAACGAGATGCACTTAGGATATACATACTTAACGTATACAGAAGCCCCAAAGATACTGGGCACAAATTTGGTCACTTATTTTCTCTCGCTAAGCAGGCAGCCCAGAATCACATGCTGATCATAGCAGGGGACTTCAATGCCCCTCATACTGCTTGGGGATACTCTCATTGTACAAAGAAGGGTCGCCTTCTATGGGAACAAATACAAGCACACAGGCTTGTTATTGAGTCAGATTCCTCGATCCCCACCAGAATTGGCAATAGCGTCCAAAAAGACTCCTCCCCAGACCTCACTCTCACTCACAAAATCAAGCGCTGCCGTTGGACCTGCACTGATTCATCGCTGGGCAGCGATCGCTTAATTATTCAAATGGATATCTTCCTTGACGCTACCATTCCGCCGCGAACCAGACAAACCTATTTTACTAATTGGGATGAATTCCGCAACGTCCGTGCTGATAACCACTCGCAAGAAGTTAGCACCGACAACTTCCAGGACTGTGTAGACAGAATCACCTCCGATGCCCGACTTGTAAGCACTCGCTTAGACCCAGAAATTCCTTCGGATGTAGTAGATTCCCGGCTACAGCACATGTGGGAAGCATTCAAAAGCATACAACGCCGCTGGCGCAACAACAAGCAGAACCGCAAACTCCGCCTGAAGCTAGCTGAGTTAATCGAGTCCGTACAAAACCACGCTGCCGAATTAGCGCGACATCAATGTAACGTAAACGTAAAGCGTTTAGCATACAATTCTTTAATTAGGCCTAAACTGGAGTATGCAGCGGTTGTTTGGGATCCGTACACGGACAAAACCATAACGAATTGGAGAGGGTGCAGAGGAGGGCTGTTCGTTTTATTTATAATAAATATAAAAGAACTGATTCTTTATCTTGTGTCATGGCACTGGACAAAATTTAACCGCTACACATTAGACGCAAATTGCCTGCTTAGCTTTTCTAGAATATTTAATTAAGTGTAAGACTGGATTATCCCTTACACCATTCATTAGTCCGTTAGCCACGAGGAAAACAAGACATACACATAGCCAGTTTATCCCCATACTTTGCCCAAACAAATACTTTTAGGTTTTCATACTTTTCATGCACGGTAGACGACTGGAACAAATCGCCAGAAAGCACTTTTAATGGAAATTTCTCCGAAAGCCCTGCACGAATATTTTAGCAACTTTTAATTATAGACGTTTGTGATTTTAGCGACGCTTCAGTGTTATTGTGATTGGACAGAAATTTAAATTTCACCGCGGCCTGTTTATGTCGTATGTCTCCAAGCGAATTCTGAGTTGATGACACTCCATTGTTTTATTGCATTGTATAGTGTAGCGTGGCACAAATTCAAGAAGATGACGTTGGTGGTAAAAGGACAAACAGATTTATTAAAAGGCGAACTTGTGCCTCACTAAAAGGAACGCCCTAGTCACGCTGCCACCGAGCTCTCTCTCGCGCCGCCACGCGTGTCCCTTCTTCTTCTTCAGCGCGTGGCATAGTTGGTTGGCCGCTGTTGATTGGTTGGTTGCTCCGCGAGGCATCCTTTCTTTGTTTGTTCTTTGTGGCCGGGCGCGTGCAACAGGCCACGCCGTGACATTAGCCCTCCTCCCTAATGGCGCATCATCCCGATGCGCAAAAGGGAGTATTTGTGTCAGGTACCTTTGGGTGTAATTGCAGAATGCCGTTTCTGGTCGAGGCTGGCGACGGGCCGGGAAAACATGGCTGGATGGTACGACCTCGTACGTAACGTCGCTTAGTCGTCTCAACACTTTGTAAGGTCCGAAGTATCTTCTCAACAACTTTTCGGAGAGCCCGCGGCGTCTGACAGGTGTCCATACCCAAACTTCATCACCTTGCTGGAATTCCGTGTGCCTGCGGCGCAGATTGCAGTGGCTTGCGTCGCGGTGCTGTTGGTCCCTGATGCGGACACGGGATAGTTGTCTTGCCTCTTCAGCGCGCTGCGTGATCTGTTGGGCACAACAGTCATCATCATTTTCAACGTGGGGCAGCATCGCATCTAGCATTGTGGCTACGTCACGACCGTAGAGGACACGAAATGAAGTCATTCGCGTCGTTTCCTGCGGTGCCGTATTGTATGCGAACGTTACATACGGCAAAATGGCGTCCCACGTCTTGTGCTCGACGTCTACATACATGCACAGCATGTCGGCGATTGTTTTGTTCATCCGCTCGGTCAGTCCATTAGTTAGCGGATGGTAAGCAGTAGTTCTCCTGTGAGGAGTACCGCTGACCGTCATTAATGTTCGGACAAGTTGGGTCATGAATGCCGTTCCCCTATCCGTGATGACGATGGCTGGGGCACCATGACGAAGGACTATATTCTCCAGAAAGAACTGGGCCACCTCTACAGCTGTCCCTCGAGGTAGAGCTCTCGTCTCGGGTCTCATCACGCACGCCTCTGGCAACACTAAGAAAATATGGAACATTTAAAAAGAAGTTATAGGACACTCCAAGAAGGTACACTCAGCCCCTGACAACGTTACTCAAACAACGTTTGAAACCTTTAACTATTATTTCACCAATGTTGGCCCAGACTTGGCGGCCAAAATTTGCACAAGTAACACGCACAATTCTATCCTTACGCCAATAAGCAACACTTTTGTTATGGAAGACATCGAATTCAATGAAATAGTTGCGATAGTTAACAGTCTTCCCAAAAACAAAGCCGCAGGCCTAGACGGTATCACCGCCCGCCTCATCCAAGAAAACATTGAAATACTTGGCCCCATATTATGTAATGTATTCAACCACTCTCTCTTTGATGGTATATATCCATCACGACTGAAAATAGCAAAAGTTACTCCTGTATTTAAGGAAGGTGACCGATCTGAGCCATCCAGTTATCGACCAATTTCAGTTCTAAGTGCTATCAATATTATTTTCGAAAAATTAATTGCAAAACGCGTCCACAAGTTTCTTGAAAAGTACCGCGTCATCTGTCCGCAACAGCATGGATTCCGCCCGCGATACTCTACACTCTAAGAAATCGGGGGAGCAGTTGAAGAGTCCAACCGTCATTGTACTCTTGCAAGCGTTGGTGGACTCCCCTCGAAAGCTGCGGGGAGTTGGATGCAATGCTCGCTCCCCATGAGGAGGAGAGCAAAACTGACCGCGTACTCTTCTCGTGCGCGGCGGAGTGCAGCCCCAGTTCTGCTCCCGCACCAGTGAAGAGTAAACCTGCGCATCGTCTCCCATCTCCAGTACGAAGAGTAGATTTGCAATTTCATTCTTGTCCAGTGCGGGAGTAAGCATGGAGATGCACTCCTGCCATCTGCGCACACCAACTCATCAGCGATGTTTTATTATCATACGAATATATTATATAAAGCGGTTGTGTAAAAATCGCCCGATTACTTCTGCCGCGCATTCTAAACCTGCAATAATATGAATTCGTGTAACGATTGCTCGCAGCGTTCAGTGGCGGCAGGCGGCAAACCGAAGGAACTAATCTATGGACCGCTGCAGACGGTCGCTTTGAAAGAGTTTGATAGACGTACGCTTGTCCCGCGCGTAGTCGAGCTAAAAAAAACGGATTGTAAATCTGAGATCGATTGAGAAAAATGGTTTTGGAAGAAGTGAAGTCCGCGCTCTTCTGATAGCTCAAGCTGCAAGCGCAACACGAACCCGACCCAACAACCGTGGCTAGTGTCGCCGAGATAGGCATGTACATACGATAGCTTTTATTAGGTTAATTAAAGGAAATCCGTATACATAACTGGTATTAACAGCAATATGGGGCGAGTGTGAGGAACAGGCGATACCACCGCGAGGGCATCTCGTCGGCTGACGAGCGACGAGATGCCCTCGGTGAAAACTATCTCGGTGAAAACTATCTCGTCGGCTGACGAGCGACGATAAAAGCGTACATACCGATCGGTTGCTGGAACTCAAGCGCAAAGAGAAATGATGACCCCCCCCCCCCCCCCCCCCCCCGCGGCGGCGCAAGCGTGGATCACGATACGTAACGCGTCATACATCCGGGGGATCAGGTAACGCAAACCGCCCGAGCAAGCGTGAGAAAGGCACCTTCAGCGAGCCACGAAGTGCGCGTGTTCTGCAAAAACCTACACAGGCGGTGAACCCGCCAAGGCTGGACGGGCGACTTACAGGCCGCGCCAGACCGTGATGTCAATGTGCTACGAACGAAGTGGGCTTTCAAGCAGACGCTTCGTGCAACATGGGAAGTTGGACCTGCCCTTGTCGTCATACTTGCTTCGACACAGTATACGACGCGTGTTGGCTAACTGCTGGCCGCTTGTGCGTCAGCGCGACATCATGCACACGCGAGCAAGTCGTATATTCGTTCATTCGTGCGTGCGTGCGTGGTACTAGTTTTTCTTTCGGACGAACATCACAGCGGCGACAGCGCTGAGGCCGATTTCGGAACTATGCGCACTGTGTAGCGATGCGCGCGCTATGGCCGGACTGTATCCGCGGCCGTCGCAGGCTTCGCGCCTTGAGCTTGGGATCTTTCGCAGCTATTACGACCTTGGATTTATCTACCGGACGAAGAAACGCTGGCGGGAAGTAGAGGTAAGCCATTAGTTAACCTCGTATTCTTGTCTTGTGTATTTAACGAAGCAGAGTTACTCGGTACTTCGGTCCGCGGAAGCGGTTAGTCCTAACGTTTTCGTGACTGATTTTGACCGTTGCTTAGTTTTGAAGGGCGGCTTTTGTACCCGTGTGCAAACAGCGTCGATTCTTGCACCGTTTCAATCCCTGGGATTCGTGAAGTGTTGGTATCCTTGCGGAATGTTTTCGCAGGTAGGAAGCATGGTCGCGCGAGTAGTCGCAGCGCTACGCTGTACTCTTAGCTCGGCGGCTAGGGTTAGAGTGGCGGCCGTGCAGTA
Source organism: Haemaphysalis longicornis (assembly GCF_048455015.1). NCBI lineage: Eukaryota > Metazoa > Arthropoda > Arachnida > Ixodida > Ixodidae > Haemaphysalis > Haemaphysalis longicornis. Next base: position 161,668,622 of record NW_027526460.1, read on the forward strand.
GCTGTGGCTACCTGCGCGGCTCCAAAGAATTGCGTACAATAGGCTGAGTGATAGGAGCGCGTCTAGCGCGTGGTAGTCACCAAATTACAATAATTTTAGTGACCGCCGCGCGTACAGCAGCAGACTGAAATGCTGTTCAGACAAGTTTTTTTACGTTTTGCTTGAGGGCTGGATGGACGGAAATGGGACTTTTCGGGGCGTACTCACCGCACTGTTAAGGGGTAATTACATGCGTCTAAGGCGATGAGCGACGCGAGAAACCTCACTCAGTGTGTACGGCAAACGGGTATTGTGTGCGACACAGACAAGCGAAAAGTTTTTACACAGGCCGCTGACGGCGGCGACAGCGGCAGGCGACGGGCCGTCGCCGTCGCGGGTTTATTCCCGGACAGAAGCAGCCCACAAGCGAGCGGCAGCAACGACGACGAAGGGGATTGGCAGCAATGCATTACTTTTTTTCGTTTGTCGCTGTCGCCCACACTGTTTGTTGTACCCATTACATTACTTTTTTCGCGTCGGTTGTCGCCGTCGCTCGCTCGAGCGTTCGAGCGTTCTGATCGTTCAATAACGAGCCTATTGGTTCTCATCAAATGTTGCGATCTGCAGCGTGCATGCAACGAAGCCTACTCGAGAATGAAGAAAATAGTAGCTATATGACCCATTAGCAACTTTTCCACGCTAGTCTTGTGAACGTATAATTGGCCCTACGTTGCAGTCGGCTGAGGACAAAATCCAATGCAAATTATTCAGGGATTATAACCTTACAAAAAGAGTTATGTTTCCTTAAATTTTGTGCAATGTTTTTATACCGGGAACGATAGCGGGGTAAACAGTTGAAGCTACGGACACGTAAGCACTGATGGGTTTGGGGCGCAGTGCGTAGGCAGACAGCTGTAGGGCGCGCTGTCTGACATGACATTGGCCAAGTGGTACAATGAGCGTGGTGGCATCCAAGGTCACCACATCCGCATCTAGACTGGTTACTGCGCCAAGCAGTATGGCATTCCAATACGGGTTCAGTGCGTGCTCTCGGCGCAAAAACTAATCTATCACCCAATAAACTTCATTTAACGTTGTCAAACTCGTTAATATTTTTTTCATTGTAGAACTTATCTTTGCTGTCCCCCTCTTTCTGTCTATGTAGGAACCACGGAAAGACGCTACTTGCCCGAAGATTTTTTTTTTTAAGAGCGAATGCTCTTTATAAGCGACCCCAAACCATCCACCGCCGGCGTCGGCGGCGGCGGCGGCGGCGTCGGCGGCGTCCGCAGTGCTCCTCTATAAAGAAAAACAGCATCCGGCGCCAGGTTTCGATCCGCGGACTTTGCGGCCGCAGCGCGACGCTCTACCGATCAAGCCACGGACGCGACGGTGATATCAGTGTTGACGCGCCTTATATCTTTAACGCATTCAAACTACGTCGTCAGCGGCGTGCGTTGGCGACTCAGCGGCGTTATAGCGGCTTGATAACTGCGTGGTGTACACGTGATACTACAAACCCGATGGAAGAGATGGAAGAGAAGGCAGCGAGGCGGTGGGCTGCGGGGGCCGAGCGCAAGCGCCGCAAGCGGGCCGACAACCGTGCATTCGCACTTTCACATTCTCCCCCTCGGGGAAATGCGGGGGAATTTTTTTGAGAGAGAGGGAGAGATCCCCGAGGCGTCAGCAGCAGTGGCCGTCGCATTCAAGACACTTCTCCTCACACCCTTGGCCATCGTGGATGGGTTCCCATTGCTGCTGTCTGTGTTTTCGCCGTTCACTGTGTAATACGCTTCAAAGGCGAAGCGCACCTTCTTGCTTCTGTAGACGTTACTTTGGCTCAAGCACGGTGCCCTGGTCGGTACTGTTCTGAAGGCCGCCACCAACATTATGAAGCAGTCAGCTCGAACGTGTTTGTTTTTAATACCAAGTTATGCCTTTTTGAATCTTACTAGCGCATCCTCATTTGAGAACCACCCGCCTAAAAAACCCAGTGGGAATGTTTCCTGCGGTTTCCTATTTTACCACCAAAATATATCTGTTGCAAAGTTGCCGTGTCAATGGCTTTGTATCTGTGTTGATTGCACCTTGTAATGCGTTAATAGTAATCCACGCTGAATTGTTTGTCCCCGATTTTTCTTTCGCAAAATTTATTTGTAAATATTTTTTTATGTGTGCTAAATAAGAGCTGGCTTTTCCAGTCCATCTGAAGCACTCACTGATGTACTAAGGCCATTTTGTTTTATGTTAATACTGTTAACTATTCTCCCACTGCTGTATTTCTACTGACGCTTTTCGTGCTAATGCCAGTACCTTTTTATTTGTGGATGTTAATGTCACTTTTATCGTCATAATTTAATGTTTGTATTTCAGTGTTTTCAATTGCTTTGCTGCATTTTTATTTGTGAATTTTTCTTGGATGTATCCTAAATAGGCGCTACGTCTCCTGTGTGCATGTGGAGTAGGAACCGTTTTTATGTCGTGATATTTTAATTCTCAATAAATTGCATTTTGTGTTAAATTGCAGAATGAACCGATTGTTGTGGTATTTTGAAAAATAAAGTCTGAGCTTGTTTTTTCTTCTTTTCCATGTTTCAAAATAGCTTGTCCTGTTTTGTTTGCTTGTAACTGCCTATAGTACCATCGTGGGGAAGGGGGGGGGGGTCTAGTAGCAGGCGGAGCGAAAGCACGCTGCCTCGCGGGGAATAGCAGAACGCTCTTGAGGCGTAACGAGATGCTTTCCAAGAGAGAGTAGTAGTACCCGTCTGCAGTATCCGGGAACGCCGCCAATAGAGCTTATTTACGCCTAAAGGGAGTGACGGAACGCTGCCTTGGAGATGGCATTGCAATTCCCACACAGGGTTCAAGTACTCCGCTTCGAAAGCAGCAAGTAAATCCCACGGGGAGTGTTTCGCCTCTCGTTCGGCCGCCACGCGCTACTCCTCGGAAGAGTCGCCCAATGCTTCCAAAGGGAGTGAAATATGGGACAAAAGTTTTTACTCCTAGACAGAGTGCCCAGCACTCCTCGAGTTCTTGGAGTGTACATCAACAGCTGTGCTCTCACTTACGCAAATGCTTAATAACAGCCTGCATAATAATAAACTTGCCGCTGTAGTATTCCTGGATCTTCAAAAAGCTTTTGATACAGTCGATCACAGTATTATGTTGGATAAGCTTAAAAATTATGGCTTCCGAGACAAAACCTTTCATCTGTTTTCCAATTTTCTTACCGACCGTCAGCAAAAAGCGTCCATTAACAATATAACGTCTTCACTAAGATACATAACAACAGGTGTTCCACAAGGGTCCGTGCTTGGGCCCTTACTGTTTACCCTCTATGTAAACGACTTGTGTCAAACAATTTCTTCTGAAATGCTCATGTATGCCGATGACACTGCTGTCATATTCACAGCCGATACTGAGGATGAACTTCAGGATAAACTGAACATAGAGCTAGCTAAAATATCAAACTGGTTTTCAACAAACAAATTAACAATCAACACGAAGAAGACTAAATAAATTATTTTTCACTCTGCGAGAAAACTTGTAAATTACAGCATAATTAAACCGCTAACGCACTTAATTAACGCAACATAATTAACGCAACATAACTAACGCAACATAATTAACGATAACGCACTTCAACAAACCAGTTCCTTCAAATATCTAGGTATTATCTTTGACAGCAAGTTAAATTGGAAGAACCAAATTGCGCATGTTAGTTCGAAGGTAGCATCCGGATGCTACGCCCTTTTACAAGCTCGTGATTGTTTTAACGCAAACATCCTGCTTATACTTTACCATGCCTTTATCAGCAGTCACCTGACATATTGTTTAGAGTCCTGGGGCTGGACGTTCACTACGTACCTCAACCCCTCAGACGATTGCAAAAACGTGTGATTAGAATTATGAATTTCGCCAAATACAATGAACACAGTAAGCCTTTCTTTACTCAGCTTCGACTATTACCTTTTGATCACATGCGTGAGGATAAAACGGCTCGAATCACATACAGCATAGTAAGGAACAATCATCCATTTCCTTTCTCCTTATTTAATAGTCCATTACGGCACACAAGAAATTTCAGCCTTAACAATTTCAATCTTCCCCTTACTCATAATGTTTATGGTGAGCGACTTATACAGTACGTTAGTGCGAAAGTGTGGAATAAAATCCCTGTTGACCTGAGGAATGACCATAACGTCTGTAAAAAACTGAAAAATCATTTTCTCTTGTTGTATGCCCATGAGTGTCCCCAAGACTAGAAACGTACTTGTTTTTTTTTTTCCTTTTTGATCGCAGCACGATCACTTGCGTACAGTCGCAAAGTTCGCGGCCTTTCTTCTTTTTTTTTTCAAATAGTCATCACGTGTTATGTATGACGTTGTATTGGTAGTTACTGTAATCTGACAGTATGTTTATACACTGATTGATAACAATGAAACTGCTTATAACTATGCATTTCCGAATTTGGACCCACAACTAGCCTTTGGCTAAGGGTCCAAGCACTGTTTGCAAATATTATGTACCTATGCTTGAAATAAACCAATGATTGATTGATTGATTGATTGATAGCGGGTGAGGTAGTCGGTTGCTACGATTATCCATTGGTTCCCCGACGACGAAGTGGGAAACGGGCCCAAAAGGTCCATGCCAACCTGCTCGAAGTGTGCGGCTGGAATCTGAAGGGGTTGTAGCAAGCCGGGAGGGCGGCCAGGAGGCGATTTTCGGCGCTGGCAGCCCCGACACGTCCGTACGTACTGCTTAACAGCAGCCGAAAGCTTTGGCCAGTAATACTTTTGTTTGACTCTCGCCAGTGTTCGGGCGTAGCCAAGGTGGCCAGCAGTTGGCTCATCATGGCAGGCCAGCAGTACTTCGTCGCGGAGACTTGTGGGCATTACCAGCAGGTATTCTTTGCCGCTAGAGGCGAAGTTCCTCTTGTAGAGAACGCTACTGCGTAACGAAAAGGACGGCAAGCTTCTTGCAAAATCTTTTGGTACGGCCGATGTGCGCCCTTCCAGATAGTCAATCAATAGGCGCAGTTCTGGATCTTGCCGCTGCTGCTCGGACATTGCGATGATGTCTACGGCCCCGACGAACACGTTATCGTCCTCGTAGTTAGTGTCCGCTGCTTCCACTGGTGCCCGGGAAAGACAGTCAGCATCCGAATGTAGCCGGCCGGATTTGTATACAATAGTCATGTCAAACTCTTGAAGCCGTAAGCTCCAGCGTGCAAGACGTCCCGATGGGTTCCTGAGGTTTGTCAACCAGCACAGCGAGTGGTGGTCGCTAATGGCCGGTCATAAAGGTAAGGGCGGAACTTCATTACAGCCCACTCAACAGCAAGACATTCTTTTTCGGTGGCGGAGTAGTTGTACTCTGCGCGGGAAAGGGCCCTGCTCACGAAAGCGATAATCCTTTCCGCACCGTCTTGCCGTTGTACGAGAATTGCTCCAAGTCCGACGTTGCTTGCGTTTGTGTGGACCATCGTGTCGGCATTTTCATCAAAATGCGCCAGCACAGGTGGAGCTTGTAGGCGTTGCTTGAGCTCGTCAAAAGCCGCTTGCTGTTCTTCAGCCCAAACAAAACTCGAGTGATTTCGTGTCAGTTGGGTCAGTGGGGCAGCAGTGTGCGAAAAGGCCTGTATAAAACGTCGGTAGTAGGAGCACAGGCCTAAGAAGGGGCGCACGGACTTCTTATCTGTAGGCACAGGGAAGTCAGCAACGGCTACAGTTTTGTCAGGGTCAGGTCGGACCCCTTGGCGGCTAACAACATGGCCCAGAAAACGGAGCTCCTCGTAGCCAAAATGGCATTTCTCAGGCTTCAAAGAGAGTCCAGCGGAATGGATGGCCCGATGGACAGAAGTCAGCCGTTTCAAGTGCTCGTCAAAGGTTTCGGAAAAGGCGACAACGTCATCGAGGTAGACTAAACACGTTTGCCATTTCAAGCCGGTCAAAACAGTGTCCATCATCCTCTGAAATGTTGCCGGAGCGGAACACAATCCAAAGGGGAGAACTTTAAACTCATAAAGTCCGTCTGGTGTCACGAAGGCAGTTTTTTCACGATCCCGCTCATCGACTTCTATCTGCCAATAACCACTTCTTAGGTCCATCGACGAAAAGTAGCGCGCATTGCGCAGTCTGTCCAGAGAGTCGTCAATGCGCGGGAGCGGATACACATCCTTTTTTGTGACTTTATTCAGCTTTCGGTTGTCAACGCAAAAGCGTAGAGTGCCATCTTTCTTCCGCACTAGGACCACAGGTGACGACCACGGGCTTTGAGATGGCTGAATAACATCGTCCTCGAGCATTTGTTGCACCTGCTGATGTATGGCATCGCGTTCTTTCGGGGAGACACGGTAAGGATTCTGATGAATGGGCCTTTGGTTGTCGTCGGTAACGATGCGGTGCTTTGTTAGCGCTGTCTGGCGAACACTCGTTGTCGAAGAAAAGCAATCTTGAAATTCCAGTAATAACTGGAGAAGCCCTTGCTGTTTCTCGGGTGGCAGGTCTGGACAAATGTCGAGAGTGGGGGGCCAGCGCTCAGTGTCTGATGTTTCTGTGTGCAACACGAGACATTCTGCGCCGTCAGCGATGTTCTGAAAGCTTGCCACGGCGGTACCTTTCGGGATTTGCTGACGCTCATGTCCGAAGTTTATAAGTAAGATCGCGGTGCAACCATCATTTAGTTGAAAGTGAACATTTCGACAGACTTCTGTCTGGTTGCCTTTTTGCATTGTATTGGTTGGAGCCTAATTAAATCTCAGTTCAACCATCATTTAGGTGCACTATTCCACGAGCAATGCCGGCTCCAAGGTTTAGAAAAAGAGCGCTATTCGGCTCTGCTATGCTATCTCCGTAGCATGACGAGTCGCACTTGACAGATACAAGGGCACATGATCGGGGTGGCAAAGTAACCCCGTCATCGATAACCCGCAACACCGAGCATAGGTCCTCTTTGAGTTCTGAAGGTACACAGCAAGTCGAAAATGTGACGGAACGCTCGCGGAGGTCTATTACTGCTTTGTGTTCCCCCAGGAAGTCCATGCCTAATATGAGGTCTTTGCAACACTGCGGCAGAATGATGAATGAGGTAACAAAATCTGAAGCGTCGATGCGAACTCTAGCAGTGAATTTTCCAACGGGCTCCATTAGATGTCCACCAGCCGAACGGAGGGGAGGTCCGGTCCACGGGGTTTTAACTTTTCGTAAGCGTGCCGCGAGACGTTGACTAATTATAGAAAAGTCCGCACCAGTGTCCACCAAAGCAGTCACTTCGTGCCCGTCGACAAAAAGAGGAGGTGCAGCACTGACGACGTCATCAGCGCTTTCTTCGGTTGTCAGCGCCGTTGGACCGCAGGTCACCACGTCGTCGCCACTTTCCTCACACGTCAACCTTGTCGGATCGTTCGTCTGGGTCGTTGGAGGGGCTTGGTAGCTGTCGTCCTTAGCAACCTTGCCTCCTGAGGGTGCCGCTTTTAGTTTCCCCGTCTCCCAGGACTTGGGGACCTTCCCCTGGGCACGTCCTGACGGCTTCGATGAACGTTGGGTGGGCTGTTTGAACGACCTGGTGACGGCGAACGCGGCCGAAGCTTGGCAGTTGATCTCGTCGCAAGATAATCTTCAATTTGTGGAGGTCGTTCACCAAAGCGGGGGCGCGGAGCAGATGGCGAAAAACCGGGAAGTCCAATTTCTCGGTACGGGCAGCGACGGTAGACGTGATCTGCTTCACCGCAGTGGTAACACATCGGCCGGTTGTCTGCAGTACGCCACCCGTCCGTCTTGCGTACCTGAGGATGGGGTCTGGGCTCGGGCCGAGGCCCTGGTCCAGCAACTGGCTGTCGACGTGGTGCCGTTGACCTGTGAAACTGTGGGCAAGCCAAGACATTCGCGTAGCTCACTTGTGGCGCGGACTGTGGGCGAGCTAAGACATTCGCGTAGTTCACTTGTGGTTCTTCCGGGTACTGTTCGGGTAGTGCAAGTGCCTGGCGGATTTCCTCTCGTACGACCTCCGCAACAGAAACTCGAACTGGCTGGTTGGGACGGACATTATGTTTCTGGAGTTCTTCGCGTACGATCGAGCGGACGAGGTCACGCAGGGAGCTCTCGTTGACGGCAGACAGAACAGCAGTATTCACCAACGATGCGTTGCTTGAGCGATCGTACTGGCGGCATCGGTCCTGGAGTGCTCGTTCGATGGCCGTAGACTTCGATGGCCGTATGGCCGTTCGATGGCCGTAAATGGCCGTTCGATGGCCGTAAATTCGCGTACAGTCCGTGGAGGGTTCCGTACAAACCCGGCGAATAGCTGCTCCTTAACGCCATGCGTTAGGTAGCGCAACTTCTTGGGTTCAGACCTGTCGGGGTCCGCCTTCCGAAACAGGCGCGCCATGTGCTCGGAGAACATGATCACACTCTCATTCGGTTTCTGAATGCGCGATTCAAGAAGCCGTTGTGCATGCTCTCGCCGGTCCGTGCTGGAGAATGCTTCCCGTAGCTCCTGGCAAAATTCTTCCCATGTTCGCAAAGACCCTTCTCGATTTTCAAGCCATGTTCTCGCATCGTGATCCAAAGAAAAGTACACCTGTTGCAGTTTTTGAACGTCGTTCCACTGATTGAACGAAGCGACGCGCTCGAACTGATTGAGCCAGTCCTCCACGTCTTCGAACAAGTCACCATGAAAGATTTCAGGCTCTCGAGGATGTTGGAAAGTCACTTGTGAGTGGAAAGTCACCTGTGAAGCTTGCGCTTGTTCCATCGGTGGTTCTTGACGAACGTGACGAGCCGACGCTTTCTTCTCGGGAAGAGTGGAGAACTCAGGAGCGAGGCCTAGCAGTCGACGGCTGCTGCGATGAACCGGGGTTTAGACAGGTGCCGGCTTGTTGGGGCTTGATGCTCGCGAAGCAGGAGGAGTCGAAAGCATGGGGTTGAAGATACCCCGCAGCTCCACCATTGTAGCGTGGCACAAACTCAAGAAGATGACGTTGGTGGTAAAAGGACAAACAGATTTATTAAAAGGCGAACTAGTGCCTCACTAAAAGGAACGCCCTAGTCCCGCTGCCACCGAGCTCTCTCTCGCGCCGCCACGCGTGTCCCTTCTTCTTCTTCAGCACGTGGCTTAGTTGGCTGGCCGCTGTTGATTGGTTGGTTGCTCCCCGAGGCATCCTTTCTTTGTTCTTTGTGGCCGGGTGCGTGGAACGGGCCATGCCGTGACAATAGTATTGCAGTATATGTGCGTGTACATTCTTTTTGTTTTGTCCGTCCTGCTTGGACAATAAATAAATAAATAAATAAATAAATAAATAAATAAATAAATAAATATAAACACTCACAGAAAACCAAGTGCAAGGACATCAGTCTAACAAAGACGGGCACCATTCCAAAACCCGGGAAAGCAAACGCACGCATCCAGAATAGGCAGCCACTCGGGTGGATCCCTCTGCGCAGCATAAACACTCCGCACCAGCCGTCTGCTGCCGAAAAATGCACTTGGTCGGCCTAGGGGGTACCGCATGCCGATCTGTCATGCGGCACTTCAACGAGTTAAACAATCCTAGAAGAACAAATTCGTCATATGGCCCCCGATTAACATCTTCAAATGGCAGGAAGCGAATGGTGTACGGGGTGATGTCAATGTCGTTTTTTAGTGTCCGCTGCAAAACGTCCCAGAAGAACACAGCGTCCGACACAACCCAAAACCATGTTCATTTGTCTCTGGTTGATTACATAGGTGACAATTGTCCAACCAAGTAATAGACATTCCCTTTTCGCGCAGCCATGTCCTAACTGGGAGTGTGGAAGACTGAAGCTTGAAGAAAAACGTTTTTGCTTTTGATGGGTTACACATACTTATTACGCGTTTAAAACATTGCTCTTCTGCAGGCCTAAGTAAGGCTGGCGATAAATACGCAGTGGGAATAGACTTTCAATAAGAGTGCTCGCCATGGTTTTCCTTGACATGCTGAACAGATATTCAAAAAAAAAACCGCGCGGTAAGAAAGTTAACAGACTCCACGACCTCCTTGAAAAATCCCTATGAAGGCTTCGTATTTACTTCGCTTGTACGTATAAGCAAAAAAGGCAAGTGGAAACTTATGTGCGGCTGAAGTATAGTTAGTATAAGTGGGTGATCAACCAATTTGTAGGAGAAAAAACGAGACGCAAATTGGTGCACAAATAAATGCATGAGCCCAATACCCACAGCCTTTAAAGGAAGAAACAAGTCCCTGCACATAGGTTCCCATTGAGAACCCCACACAAATGTTGCAAAATCTCTATGTAGGGCCTGAAAGTTTGATCGCGCGCAGTGAAGCACTTGAAGCACATAAAGGAGCTTTGTAGCAAGGAAGACATTACACACTCTTGCACGTGCAAACACAAAGAGGTCTCGCTCATTCCACGCCTGCAATGCGTGCTCAACTAGCGCGAGTGCTGAGGAACAAGGAGGCCCTGTGTTCCGTATTTTATGTAACGGAACGCCGAGGTATTGAAGTGGGACGCTATCTCAAATAATACCTGCGAATCTGGATGGTTTCGTTCCCCATTGTCCGATCCAAAATCCCAATTTTTTTTCCATAAAACATCCGCTCCAGACACATCACAGAACTGCTGCACAGTAAGGGTTTCCTGTAAGCAAGCACCTCAACATCGCACGTTTGTGAGCACAAACCTTTCACTCCTTGACTCTGCTGAATGCTGAGGCAAAGAGAGTCGAGGCACAATACGAACAGCAACGTTGACAGTAGGCAGCCTTGTCTGGCAGACGACTTGATCGCACTCGGCTTAGACAGAATACGATTGACGATAACCTGTGTAGTGAACCCATTATAGCACAGCTTGATGCCCTTATATAACCCATCCCCTAAGTTGACTGCCACCAGAAGTACCAATAAAAAATCGTCAGAAACCAGATCGAACGTGTTTGAAGGTCAATTTGTATTAGGGCCACCTCATCTTAGGGCCCCCCACCTCATGTTACAAAAAAAAGCAATACGACATATAGCTGGCGTAGAGCATAATTCACATACTAAAAACCTATTCAACAAACTCAATTTGATATCAGTTCACAACCTTTATAACTTCAACCTAGCAAAATCATACCAATCTCACTTACATCATCATGACACTTTCATAACATCAATTGCGAACCTAACAGCAAAAGCATACAAATACCCAACGCGTTCACAAGAGATATGGACTGTACCATTTTCGCGTACTACCTTTGGAAACTAAATGATTCGACACACTTTGCCTTCCTTGTTAAACCACCTTGTCGCCAATGAGATTACCACTGAGCATGCAAACAGCGTTGTATTAAAAAATTTTTTCGTTACAGCGGAATAATTTCTAAAAACTTTGTATAATGATGCCGCAAAAACGATTTTCTCTGGAAAGATGTACTTTTGTGATGCCCGTTGCTGTCTGTAACCGGGACTCGGACTTTGTCAAGTGAATTAATTTCACTTTTTTCCGAGCCCCCCGCTTGTCGGAAGTAAAGTTTTATCTTATCTTATCTTATCTCCCGAATCGGACACGTACTCCATGACAGAACGAGCAATATGAATATTTCTGTGAATACGCCTGTCTCAAATATCGCAAGTTTGGTGGGACCTCACTAAACTAGTGATTACAAATTCAAGGCGCCTAGATAAGATTTTTGCAAATATTTTGTAGTCAACGTTGCAGAGGGAGATTTGGCGGTAGCCCTCTACATGCCTCAGTTTCTCTGCATCCGCAGTTTCGGGGATTAGCACCATGTGTCCTAAATAAAAGGTCGGCAGCAATATATTACGATCATAGCCGGTGGAGCAAGGATACCAGAACACTTCTGATAGAACTCACCACAAGGCCATCTGGCCCCTGGGTCTTGTTAGTCTTAAGCGCGGAGATGGCATCCTTAACTTCCTCCAGTGTCATAGGCCCTGACACCATCAATGAAGGAAGTAGTGCGGATTTTGGACTTTGTCGCAGGTTGCTTGGAAAAGTTTCGCGTTTTAACCATCGTTGTCTTAAAGGGGTCCTGAAATACCTTCTGCCGATGCATGGATGTACATGTACCCAAATAAAGCAATGTATTTGCAATCTCCTCCCGCAAGAATTTTGTTAAAGCGATGAGTATTAGCTGAGAAATCGTAAATCAAAAACCGCGCATTATCGTCAACACACACACACCATCGCCTCCTGTAATGTCAAACGCATCTCGCACTTCCCAATGGGAGTGGGTGGTACGCCTGCAGTGCCCACATGTCGCGAGGTGGGGCCCCGAGCTGAACCGGGAACACGCAACCGTAACTGAGTTCTACAGTGGTTTGTGCCTTGTTGTCAAGGCAACCGATGTTTGAGATTCTCAAAGAAGTGGCGCTCGCTCCAGCGCTAGAAAGCTCAGAGCCGCGGTGGAGCTGCTTTGCCAACGTTGCCGCTCTCCACCACGCGTCGCCCCAAGCTGAACTGGTCACATGATTGAAGGGTTTTGTGCACGGGTTCTGTATCGATTTAAAATGTCTTTCCCCCGCATTTCCCCGAAGGGGAGTACGAGGAAGTGCGAAGCACGGGGTGATGCTATGAGGGGGAGTTTGTTGAAGTTCGGTGGCATTTTGCCCGTTAGTTACATTAACACCCCCTCGTGATCACGTTCGGCCTAACACGCCTCGTTTGTCCCTCTGCGGAAATCTTGGTGAATTAACGTGTATGTTCGAGAGGAGGAGCGCACCGCACCGCAGCGCACCGCAGCTGCGAAGCGCCGACCGGAGTGAAGGGAGAGGAGGCGCAGTCACGTGAGAGAATGCAGAACTAGCGGGTTTGTAGTATCACGTGTACACCACGCAGTTATCAAGCCGCTATAACGCCGCTGAGTCGCCAACGCACGCCGCTGACGACGTAGTTTGAATGCGTTAAAGATATAAGGCGCGTTACTAACACTGGTATCAACGTCGCGTCTGTGGCTTAGTCGGTAGAGCGTCGCGCTGCGGCCGCAAAGTCCGCAGATCGAAACCTGGCGCCGGATGCTGTTTTTTTTTTATATAGTGTAGTGGCCTGGCTGGCGCGCCGAGAGAGGGTGTTGCGAGCTGGAGAGTAGTAAAGGGGCTTTAGGAGAGTAGGCGACGGGGGAGAGGAGACGCTATGCGAGCGCGACGATTCAGGCTCGCTTAAAGGGACACTGAAGTGATATGTAAACATTGCGGGATTACTAGCGCAAATTGTAGTCCGGAGTCCCCAGGCCATGTTTCGACCACTCTAGGCGCGTTTACGCGATTTCATTTAGTAGAAAAACTAATTCGAAAACGCTGTCCTCCTCTCTTTACGCTCGCCCATTTTCTGTGGCGTTTTCGTGTGACGTCAGGAGGGGATGAGCTGGCAATTGGCTGCGGCACGGCTGCGCTACTGCGCGGCTCCCCGGCCGACAGAGTCAGTCGGCCCAGCGTTTCGTCCGCCGGCCGCCGGCGGGTCGTCGCAATCAAGGAGGTTAAAAAAAAATTGCTTGGTCGCAATTCGTTCGCTTAGTTGAAACGAAGCCAGGACACGTTTGTGAATGGAAGAATGTGCCTTTCTTTACTTGGTTTGTTTGTACACTGTATCTAGCTCCAAGTCAAGGTCGCTTCACACAAGCGCTGCACATGCGACGCTTCGCTGACTGGTACGCCAGTAGGAAAATATAAGGCCTCTTGAAGGCGGGAGAAGAGTCAGCGAAGTCAATATAGGTACTAAGCAAATAAAATCAACTGATATTTTTACCGTACAGCGTAAAACTAGGGCGCGGGAAGCACTTTTTTGCGCTGGGCGAACAAGCACAGCGGTCAGCAGCACGACTACGCATCTGCGAACGCTTTTCCGTCTACGAAATGCAATTGCTAGACGTGAGCTACTGTGGAAACTCGGGCGACGCTTACTGCACGATCGCAGTACAACAAATAGTCACCTAAGCGGCTTGAAATGCCAAAACTAAATAAAAGTGTAAACCGGTTCTACAATATATACCCTATATTAGCAAGCGGTACTCGCCTCAGTTTTCGAGGACACAATGCACAAAAAGCTACTTCCTCCTTCCATGCGAAATAGCCACCTGGTCCTCCTGCCCAAAACACCACAATTCGGTCCAATTCCAAGCACATCCGATTTCCGCCCGATTTCCCTTTTGTCGTCAGACTACAAAATCCTGGCTCGGATACTGGCTCATCGACTCGAAACGGCCCTTAGTACGGTGGTGGGCCCACACGAGACTTGCGGCTTCAAAGGGCGAACAATAAATTCCAACCTTCACTGGATGAGGACCGCTTGTGAGGCGGGAGAGCTAGGGCTAGCGCCACTGGCTGTGCTACAGCTCGACCTTAGGAAGGCATTCGACAGGGTACAACGGCCTTTCCTGTTCACACTCCTCAGACACTGCGGAGTAGGAGACAACATGATGGAGTGGATCCAGATATGCTACACTCAAATCTCGACGAGCATAATCGTTAATGGGCAAGTAGGAACCCCCATCATGGTACAAAACTCTGTCCGCCAGGGCTGTCCAATGTCTCCACTACTTTTTGCTCTTTACCTGGAGCCGCTGTGTCGCATGGTGGCTGCGTCCACCAAAATCGAAGGACTCGTTATGGGCGGACGGGAACTCCGAGTGTTGGCATATGCCGACGACGTTGCCCTTATCTGCACAACAGCTGCCCAAGCCGGAGAAGTACTCCGACTGGCACATCAGTTCTGCGGTTTCTCCGGTGCAGAGCTCAACCTTGAAAAATCCGAGGGAGCCTGGTTGGGGTGCTGGGAAAGAAAGCCGCGCAAGTGCTTCAAAATGCGGTGGTCGGACCGCGTAGAGACATATCTAGGGGTAAAGATCGGAGTGGGCCAGGCGGTGGCGCCTCGATGGAAATCAAAAGTTGACGCGGCCGAATGGAAGCTTCACCCCTGGAGGAACCGTAACATATCCATTTACGCAAGGGCCCTCTTGTGCAACATGGTAGACTACCCCGCAATTCTGTACGCAGCGCGCATTACCACCATCGATGCCGGCTCGATACAGAGGCTACACCGGTCGTGGGCAGTGTTCGTTTGGCGGTCGCAATACGAGCCCATGCGCCGCACCAATCTTTTCTGGAGTGTAGAGGGGGGTGGAATTGGACTGATAAACGCAGAACTCAAGCTCGTAGTCCAGCGCTTCCTTTTCTTCCGCGACCAGGTCGACCCGTTTCTTGAGGCGGCCATCCAATGCCTAGGCTCCTTTCACTTGCGGCCGTGGCTTGCCACATCAGCGCCTGTCGATCATGGCTCTCGCATCACCGGGTTCTACAGGGAGATAGCCAGCGCGGTGGCTTCACTTCAGACGTGTTTTTCTTGGGAATACCTGCTCGCTGTGAAGCCGCGAAAGTTATACTGGGACCTAGTTGCTCAGACACTGCCACCACCCCTGTACCGTCAGCCACCGGTCCCTCAGGGTGGAGGCGATGTGCTCAAGCGGGTCAGGCAATCCCCCATCCCAGTCGGAACAAAATATTTTTTCTTCCGTTTCCACGCGGCAGTGTTACCAGTCATGGCGCGTCAGCAGGAGCGGGGCTTCTTCCTCCCCTGGGGCGCCGGATGCCTCCTGTGTGGCAAACCGGAAAGCGCAGAACATGCATTCCTTGACTGCAACACGGCGATGTATTTCTGGCACGAAATACAATCGTGCTTCAGAACGTCGTGGAACATCACTTGGCCGGGCCTCAAGTTCCTGTGCGTGGACACAGAGCACCCCGCTTTCCGTGATTGTGTCCTAGCCATCGGACTACACGCCCTCTGGAAAGCGAGGGTAGAAGCAGTGGAGTGCGCCCTCCGCCAACAACCCGCATGGCCACACTTTCTGCGGGAGGTCCAATGGACGGTTAGTGCATTGGGCACATCTGACTGCGACCTGGAACTGCGAAAGAAGCTCGCCCGAGGCAGCCATGCGCTGAAGCGCTACAAAACAAATGAGGAAAGGCGCAGGCAGGGAAACGCCTAAGCCATTAAAAGAAAAAAAAAGGGGGGGGGGCTGGAGCGTTTAACGGGCCAGCGTATCTACGTTGACCAAGTCCCCTTGAGAAACAGGAGAGATAGCGCCGGCCAATAGAACGCACACAATTCCTTCAGCCTTTGTTTTTGTAGAGCCTGTGTTGCGGTTCTCATTGTCCTTGTATTTTTGTTTTCGTGTCTCTGTGCCCTTTTTATTTTTATTTTTTTTTCTACTCTTGGTTTCACGTTCGTTGTCATCTTACCCCCCAAACATGTAACCGACACATCCACTGTTAGAGCTGCTCCGGAACCATGTGTAACACTCGGCATGACGTGTATATTTATGTGTAAATAAAGTTATTGTTTCAAAAAAAAAAAAATCCGCTCCGTGGCCTAGCGGTCTGGGGCGCTAGAAATTCGCCGCAAATGTTTTGCGAGTCACGAGTTCGAATCCCCGCGGGTACGTGCTTTTTTTTTTGTAAGTTAACTTTTTTGTTTTCCGCCGATGTTTTCTATATTGAGTTAACCTTTTTTTGGGCCGGAACGTTCATGGCTACACGAACTAGTTCACAAAACGCGCGCAGGCTGGCACTGGCGCGCTAGCGAGTTCTCGTCGGCGTGCTGTTGCCATAAGCACCGACTGCTTGCAGGCAGTGGGCACAGGCCAGAATGAACAGACCCTTGGCCTGGTGCGAACACGCTTTTTACGATACAGGCATGAGGGAGGCAAGCTCCAAATATGGGGGAGAAGCGCATGACATTTGGGCGTCTGCGGGTACGCGGAGGGCGTTCATGCACTGCGTAGGTCTCGGCTAGTGAATGCTACGACTACAAGCCGTCCTGGGAGGCTTATCTTGTGCATTTTACAGCCGACAATATGGCAGAAGCGCGGTACGATGTTTACTGAGAAATTGAGAATGCCCATCCAACAAAGCCATTGGTTATGTTTTACAGAACCGAAACCGAAACTTGTGTGATTGCTAACCTTGGGCATCGTCCAATCACGGCGCCCCTCCTCCCAACGTCACAGCCTTAGTTGGTGCGGCCGCCGCAAACCGCGCATGGTAGTTTTTCTTCTTTCGCGCTTTGTAAAATAATTACCGATTTGTCAACCGGATAAACGATGAAAAGTGTGCTAATTTGAGCCAGTCTACGCAGTGCAAGCAAAAACGGGAGCTTGACAAATTCACTTCAGTGTCCCTTTAAGAAGTGCATTCGCACTTATTCCTGGCCAATCTCCCACGTGGGTATGTGCCATGTCAGCGGCCAGGCAGCGCGCGCCCATCTCCCCCCGTTGCTAAGGAAGACGAAAAACGCGTGCACCCGCAGCTGTTGCTATGCGGACGGCGGAAGGTTCGGGGTCGCTTATAAAGTGCATTCGCACTTAAAAAAAAAAAAAAAAAAAAACGATGCCTCTATCGGCGCTCCACGATGTCGCGGTTGCTGTAGCAAGTGGCTCCGGGTGAGCATTCACCGACAAAAGTATCATGGCGGTCCTTCCACTTCAGTAGCTCGAGGAAAACGAGGAAAAACATGAAGCCCCTCGATCACAATGCGGCGGACGAAAGCACTACGGGAGGGAATTAGACAGACTCAGGAGCAAAGTAATAACGCAGCTCTATCCAGTGCGTGACGAACGGTCAGCGACAGCGCGCTCGTGGAGTCGGCGGCGGTAACGCTGGCTACGAAACATGGCGGCACATCCATTCCCTTAGCCGGACGAAAAAGAAATGGGAGGCCCGGTTGGCGCTACCTAACATGGGCGGTGGACGAGAGCAGTGTATATGGACTTATGTTGTCTTGTTAGTAGAACCTTTCGTGAGAAATGTGAGGTCCTTTAAAGCATTGATTCACCCCTTATCTATACTTACACATCGGTCATTTTTAATTTCGGGTGCCTGCTATTTCGTGTACTATCTTCCGGACAATGAAAAATGAAACTAATTAAAAATAAGAAGACAAAGTGAAACACAAAAATAGTGAGAGAATGCAACAAACGTGCAACAACTGTATCTGTACAAAAATGCATAATTAGCGACGTTATAGTTCATTATAGTAGTGTAGATTTAGATTATGTGTAAAAAACAGCCCAGCAGAAGATACGGGCCCCCAGTCTTCCCAGTATAAATTAATATCGGCCAACTTAAAATAAAAGAGGGCCAAAACTAGTTGAGGCTCTCAAAAGGCGCCTCATTGTAGAACTCACAATGAGAAGCAGCATAAGAGTGTTTACATATTTCTAGAGAGATTTAAAAAAATTCTATTCAATTGTGTACTTGTCACAGTCCTATCCCCTTGGGACGAGTAGTTCCTTCATATTGCCAACCACAATATACGCATTTTGTTATCGCTGGCAATAGAATGAGTGTTCGTTAACTTCTCAAATTTGCAACCTATCAGCGCCGTGCTCCAAGTGAATGGGCCGTATTTTCTTTTGGTATTCTCATTGTTTCTTTTACTCGTAAACTTGGTGTATTTAAGTTCATCTATTGTATCTCCAATAATTCGCTTTCACAAGCATTAGCCAATCTCCCTCCCTGGGTATGCGCCGCGCGTTTTGGGAAGGCGATGAAGAAGAGTGCATGGATGCTTGCTGCTGAGGGTCGAATCGAACTTCCCGCCCACCACCACCACAGTCCGATGCAGCTCCTAGACTGGCTTCCACCGGTCGTGGCTGCGGGCATTCTGTCCTGGGCCTATTACGCCTACATCATCGTATT
>NW_027526460.1:161687379-161697379 GCF_048455015.1 Haemaphysalis longicornis
TTTGTTGGGCTTTGAGGAGGACCTGTTCTTACCTTTCAGAGCGCGGAACGTGTTCCAGAGTTTGCGGTTGTACGTATCCTTGTTAACTTTCGCAGTGCTCCTTTCATCTTGCTTTGGCAAGTTCCCTTTCAATCCTTTTGATTTTCTTGTGTTTTAATGTACGTTTTTCAGCCCACGATAGCGCTTGCCTCGGGTTTTGTAGTTGTGCAGGAGCTTGTGATGCGTTCTTCAAAGGCGGTTCGGTGCACGGGTGTTTTCTTCCACACTGGTGGTTTCTGTGCCGCCACTGGGAGTTGAAGTAATCCATGCGGCAAGGTCGTCCATCGATGTGATATTATTTGTGTCTATTTCCGCAGCTCACAATGTTTCCCAAATTCTGGTGTTAACTAGTTTCGGTATGGGTTTCGGTAGGGGCTTGTCAACTGTGATCTATATGGGGTAGTGATCGCTTCCCCACGTACTTTCTGATATCGCTCAATCGTGCAGAGACCAGCCATTGGTCCAGATAAAGGGATGGTGTGTGATTGATTAGCATGGAGGCCTAGTCTTGGGGGTGTTTCTAGATTGTTTTCCAGACTGAAGCGATATGTTTCCATATTTGTGCGTTACCTCGGGATGAGGTGGATGGATATTTCCCATTGCAATGTATGACATAAAAATCTTTACCGATGATTCTGTAGTCAGCGCAGTACTTGTTCAGTCAGTCAGAGATCCAGCCAAATTTGCCCACGGTCGACTCGCCGGTCTCAGGTCTCATTTAGACAGATGCGAGGAGGAGAGGGCGTGTCTTGCCCTCTTTAGACTGTAGTAGAATCCGGGCGGCAACAATCTCTTGAATCTCCGTCTTGAATCTCTTGAATCTCTTAAATCTCCAACTGTCGATTTGACAGCTGGTGACATCATTTCTTATATACACAGTAGATTGGCCTTCGGGGCCTCTCTCCACGTTTGTACGTAATTGTTGGATTATAGTCACCAGTGCGTCCTGTCATGATGTATGTAGCACATCTTGTTTCTTGAAGCAGAAGGGCTATAGGGCGGGCTTGCAGAGCTTCGGTGCATGTTAAACGCGCCTTTAGGCCGTGTCCGTTGGCCGGTAGGCTACGGTAGTTCCATAGGATTATTCGGGGGGAGTACGTCTCATGTTGGTCAGCTGGGATGACGCCAAATTGATGTGATTGGCCGCCTTGTCGCGACTGAACAGGGGAGCGACTTCGGTTGCGCTGAGTTTCTTCGTTCTGGAGTATGAGGGTGATGGATTTTAGTTGGGCCAATACGTTTTGCTACATGGCCGTTAAGTCGGCGACACTCGTTTCAATTGCGTAAATTTTGTCAACGAGTTTTATGCAGAAATGCATTATAGTCGGGGGTTGTCGTGCGTCCCTTGGCCGGCATCCGCAGCGCGTCTGATGATGATTGTGGCATGATGCCCCTTGGGATTGGCCAACCAAACAATCCATCACGAGATAGCTTCGCGTTCAACCACCATCGTCATCTTCCCGTAGGGGAACCGCTGGAGAAAAAGAAGGAGAAGAAGACAAAGCTGCGAAGGGAGGGCTGCGTGAGTTTTGGCTACCGTTATCCTCCTCGGCCGGCGCATCTGCCCGATCTGAACCCGGTCGAAGAGCGGCTCATCGCGCCTCGACTCTCCTTCATGAGCATCAGGCGGCTGACTCGAGGCAACGGGCAGTTTGGAATCAAGGGACAGGCGGTGAACGTGCCCATCGACGTATCGAAGGTTGTGCGGTGCCTTCCTCGCATGGAACCCGAGGACGTTGCGTTCGACGTTCGCATTTCTGCATCCTCACAATCCCCCTCGGGGAGGTGCGGGGGAATTTTTTTTAGTTTGATCCGGACGTAGAGCTGTGCATTTCACGTAGGTGTTCAAAACGTGCGGATAAGGCTTGCACTTCATTTTAAGCTTCTTTGGTAGCGTTATCTACCACCGGCGTCTTTGGTTGCATGAGGTAGTTTTGCGTCACCGGTTGTTGTGCCTGAGGTTGCACAGTTCAACGTAGCTTCGGCTATAAATTCTGTTGTTTCTTTTCTGAGGCGGCGATTTCCACAACATTTGTAGTTGATATCTCGGCTCTCGCTTGGTCAATCGCCTTTTGCGCTTGGTCTATTACAACCTGCAATTCGCTGAGTCGTGGTTCACTGCATGAAGGGCTTGTAGAGGTAAAGGGAACTAGAACACAAAGTGGTTCAAACGAGGTGCCGAAAAATGAAGCTAAAACAGGGTAATGACAGGGGAATCCCCTGAAGGCTTGCGATCGTTTCTCCGCAGCGGGGTGGTCAGTGGCAAGGTTGAGTTTCTGCGCGGATAATTTAAAAACAAACAAACAAATCAATGAATATAAAATTGTATAAAATATAAGAAAGCAAATAATTAGTTACATAAATAATTGCACTAAATCATTGCAACTCGAAAGCGAAGAGGTATTCCCCGTATTCTTGCGATGCGGCGCCGCCATGCGGTGGCCATCAACAGCTCTAGCGTCATCTGCTACATGAACTTCGGCGACGCGGAGCCATTGCATGGAAGATAACGCACCCCGTGGCTTGAAGACAGCGCATACATGTTAAAAACCGGGCGTAAGCGAGTAGTCCTATCGGCTAAAATATGCAGCGGTAGCGCAGAAGTTCGCCAACTATGTGTTTCTTCTCCAAATCTACTCTCGGTTTTTAACGGTTGGTGAAAAGCGCTGCCGGGCTCTGACTAGTACATCGCTGCATGAACACGCACTTATGGAGCCAATATTCAGCAAATGTGACTTCGCATAGAACAAAAGCATGTATAGGCTGTGGTAATCAGACAAGTGGAGAGTGTGGTAATCAGACAACTGGCCGTGGTCAATCCCACAGGATGGATATGTGCTAGGTGAAGGCGCACATGTGGCGAGGGGCATGACCGAGACCAGTACCTGGCAGACAGTGCTAGACAAGGTGTGCGTAGCTGTACTGGCTGGGGAGCGGACCATGGGGAAACGGAAACGTGTGGTTTTAGGGGACGCGATGTCTTTCTGGGGAACCGCGACTGGGTGCAAGGACCCCGGTACCAGGTTTGGCGCCCTGAACGTGGGCCGGCCGTGGTTCCTGGGAAAGGCATTGTGGTCTTCTTCCTTGTTTTGGTATTCTGCAATGGGCGTTTTGCGGGGCGAAATAAACAGGCGTTTTCTAGTGAATGTCGTGATTTTTTGGTAGCCCTTCTCGTATTTTGAGACGCCTTTTTAGTGACTTGCGTTGTTTATAACCATTTTTCTTCGTGTGTTCGCTTAGCGTTCGCGCGAGAGGATTTTGCCCCAGGGCCATCCCTTGCCATGGAGCTGCTATCCATCGGAGCCCTTTGGTTGCTCCGCGTGAGCCCACAAGGTATGAGGACGCCACTGAACTCGTCGGTGGGCTCCGTCCGATAATGGACCTATGCGAGAACCTCACGAACCGGCTGGCAGGTCTCGGGATAGAATGCAGTGGGTCCGAGGACGGACCATCATTCCATCGGAGCCTTGCGGTGCCACGGCTCACGGGCTACGATGACCGCAAACAGTGGCGGATTTCCTATGCGACCTCACCATACACAAGGCGGCGTCAGGTGCCTCGGACGAGTTTGTCCCGCCCCGCGTCCTGCTGGTTGCTCTGGAGGGATCCGTCGTCGCTGGTGGCGTCTGCAGGCTCTATTCGCGTCCTGGGACGACTTCGGGGCGCGCTTCCACGAAGAGTTCCTGACTCCCGACTATGACTACTGCGTCCGCCGTGAGATGTAGGCACGTAGGCGTAACCCGCGCGAGGGCTTGCTCGAATACATTCCTGCTATCCAGATGCTCTTCAAACGAGCTATCCTGGGTTCTCCTGGCGCAGAAATGGCGATGCGCGTATTACGACTATGCCACCTGGGCTTCCGACCTTACTTCGCGGTCGTAAGTACTTGAGCCTGGAGGAGAGGGCACAATCAGTCTGGGAAAATCGAGGAAGCTCTCATATTGGAGCTGAATTATGTACCCCCTCCACCGAAAGGGGAGGCGATTGATCCAGCTTGTGCCTGGAGCGACACCTTTGAGACTTCGCCAGAGCGACGTCCACAGCCGCGTACGGCAGCGACGGGCTTGAATTCCCTCCGTGCACTAGGCCCTTCTGGCCTGGTGACAGGAACTTGGACCGCGGAAGACTAGATGGTGCAGCCCATGGCGGGAGATCCCCGCAGCGGTTTGAACCAGGGTTCTTGCGTTGGGAAAACAGGTCCTCTTTACTGGAAGACTCACCGCTCCCAGACCCGAACTTGTTGTTGGGCTAGTTGGTTCTTGTTTACAAGTGGAAATTTGAGCGCAAAAATTCGACAAAGACCACAAAAAGACACAGAAAGAGGGCTAGTCCCGTCTGGTCTTTCTGTGTCTTCGTCGAATTTTTGCGCTCAAATTTCCACTTATATCCCAGAAAAAGTCTCTCACGTTGGGGTCGGCAACGAACTCCCCTGAACTCCAGAGGTCCAGCCTCGTTCAGTTGCCGAGACGGCAGGTTCCCGAGGCTACGTGCCTGATGGAAATCAAGCTGGCGGGTGCTACCAGTGCGGACAGACGGGCACATCCGTCGTGAGTGTCCCCGTGTGATAGCTGGTCACGAAATACAAATAGCCATCGAGATGAGGGAATGCAGCCCGAGGCAATGATGGTCATTAACCCATCGCCAAGGGCCCCAGAATTGGCTGGTGGCGAGCACCGGTGTTTTTTACCCACTTCGTGCCGTGTGCAAGCGTGCGCACAGCGCATAGCACTACCTGTTTCTGTTAACGTGCTTGGAACGGATGTTTACGCATTGGTTGACACTGGCGGCAGATTGTCACTAATTCGGGATGCAGTTTTTTAACTCTTCCGAGTAGGTGGTGTCAAGTTGCGGAAATCCAGCACCCGGTTACAAGTGGCCAATGGTGCCCTTGTTGAAGCGCGCGGTACTATGCACTTGAACATTTCTTACGCAAGCAGCGCTTTACGTACGGCGCTGGCTTGGCGGCGGCCATGATTTTGGGCAGAGATTTCATTATTCGCGAGGGCCTACTGCTTGAATTGGCGGGCGGTGGTTACAGATTGGGAAATGACGCGGAATTGACAAGGTGTCAATTCAGCATCAGGCATCAGCGCATACCTGTACCGTGCCAAGGTCAGCCGCAGTCGCAACGAAATCGGTGTTGCCTGAGCGAATCAGGCAGTTCCTCGAGGACTGTCCTGGCAGTCACTATGAGAGGAAGCAGATTGCCTTTGTGCTGGAGCCTCTTGCTGAAATGTTCACAGAAGCGCCTAAGTGGACAACCATCCTCCAACATCGCATTGATACGGGGAAATCTACAGCCGCTCAGCATCCAGAACAAGGAAACAGCACGTCGCCCTTGAGGACATGCTGAACACGGGGGTTATGCGGCCATCGCAGAGCGCCCACGCATCTCCGGTCGTGTTGACGCCAAAAAAAGACTGCAGTGTGCGTTTCTGCGTGGATTACCGCCGTCTCAACGACGTAACTGTGAGAGACGCCTATCCTTTTCCTGCCGTAGAATCTATCATTTCCTCGCTTGGTCGTGCACGCGTGTTAACCACCCTAGATTGCTCACGCGGCTTTTTGCAAATTGAAATGCACCCGGATGATATTCTTAAAACAGCTTTCAGATGCTACAGAGGTCTTTTCGAGTTCGTGCGCATGCCGTGTGGGCTGAAGAACTCCCCAAGCTCGCTTCAACGATTGATGGCCATCGTTCTTGACGATGCGCGTTATAAGTACGCCATGGCTTATATGGATGACGTCGTCGTCTTTTCGCATACCTTTGAGGAGCATCTCGTGCATCTTAGAGATGTTCTTGACCGCATGAAACGCGCCGGTCTCACCATCAATACCAAAAAGGTTCAACTCGCGACAAGCAAGGTTGCCTGTTCGGCTTTGTCTTTAAACAACGGAAAGCTTTGTCCTAACGATGCCAAACTGAAGGCAATGACAGCGTATCCGTGCCAGTGTGACGCCAAGAGCTTGCAGCGGTTCTTAGGCACGATAGCCTTTTACAGTGCCTCCATACCTCATTGTGCAGAGCTGTCACATCCCCTAAAACAGCTTCTTTGGAAAGGTGTGGAAGGAGGCTGAGCAGCAAGCATTTGAAGCACTGTCCCGCGCAATAGCAGAAACGGCGGCGTTAAGGACACCGGACCTTAACAAGTTCTTTGTCTTGCAGACCGATGCTAACGGCTACGGATTGGGCGCAGTGCTGATGCAGGAGTTCGACGGCGTTCTCCGTGCGGTCGCAATTGCTAGCCATACATTTACTCCGGCTGAGCGCAATTACATGGTTACAGAACGCTAGTGCCTAGCAAATGGGTTTGCACTGAAGAAATGTGACATTTATCTAGACGGCGCCTCTTTCACGATTCAGACAGACCACAGGGGAATAACGTGGCTGCAGCGCTTGAAAAACCCTGCTGGTCGTATTGCGCGCTGTGTGCTTGCGCTTCAGCGCTACGATTTTACCATCCAGCACAGGAGGGGTTCGCTAAATCACGTCGCTGAGGCGCTATTACGCGCACCCCTGCCGTCATCTTCGGGCGCGGAAGTGCCGCTGGTGGCTGAAGTGGATGCTGGGGTACGCTGGTGAGCAGGGAAGATATCGCGGCCCAACGCGACGCAGGTCATTGAGCACCTCGGAGCACCGGGAAGCGGTGAGTTTGATTCATATGGGCTGGCGGTCTTCTGTTGCGGTATATTCCGCAGGGACAGTAGGAGGCTAATTCCCCATTCCGCGCCGTTGTACCAAGTAAGCTTCGAAGAACTTCATCCGTTACTTTCATGGTTGAGCACTGACTGGACACAGCTCTGGCAGCAAAATGTATGAGAAGCTAGGTCGGGCTGTCACTTGGCCAGGAATGAGTTCGGACGTGCTAAGCTACGCCAGGAGCTGTCACGTGTGTCAGACATCGAACCCCGAGTTGCTTGCCCGTGCGGATTGATGCAGTCTGTCGAGAGAAAGAGCGCCTGGGAAATGGTTGCTTGCGATATTATGGGCCTTTACTCCCGCAGCCCGCGCGGTAATTGTTAATAAAAATGATAGCTTTTCGCGGGCTACTTTAATGCAGCAAGTTTGGTCTGTCTGTCTGTCTGTCTGTCTGTCTGTCTGTCTGTCTGTCTGTCTGTCTGTCTGTCTGTCTGTCTGTCTGTCTGCCTGCCTGCCTGTGACTCGATTCAGCCACCCGGACAAATTGAAACAGTGTCTGCGCAATAGTCTTATATACCAAACTAAAATCTAAACGTCTAAGTCGGTGTGAGTGTTCATACTTGTCAAAATCGTTGAACAAGAACAAAAAGTTACTCAAAATGCATGCAGAAAAGCAATACATAAGTGATATTTGCACTGTTACTTTTTTAACGAAAATCATGGATGCTTGGTTTTTGCGATAGCAAATGAAATACTACATCAACGTCAAAAAACTGTAGGCTGCTGTAGCGAGCGCCACCTCTTGGCGTCATTTAAGAAATCTAGCGGCCATAGCAACGAATGGTTCCACTGGAAGGGATCCACATTCCGCTTCGAATGCTCGTGCAGCAAGCCTTCGTGGTTCTATAAATGTTGTAGACAGGAAACACTCCAGAAGCTTTGCCTGGCATCACAACACCGTCCAGACACCCATCCATGATGACCTCGACACCACCGACAGAACTTACGTTATGGCAATGGAACATGAATGGGATTCACGGCAAGAAGGCAGCACTCATACAAACTATCAAGCATGCTACAAAACAGCCGGAAATCATCCTCCTGCAGGAAACACACTGTGAAGCCTCCCCGAACATACCAGGGTACCGCTCCTACGCCAGTTCAGTCCCCAAGTCCACAGAGAAGTGGGCACGGGTCAGAGGAGGAGTATGCACCCTGGTGAAGAAGGGACTAGTCTACCTAGAACACGATCTCAAGCACACGACGAACACGGAGCATCTCACGATCGAGGTGGTCGTCAGCAAGAGGGGCAAGAGGCATAAAGAGCACATTTACATCAATAACATCTACACCAAACCCAAGTATTCATCACAACGATACCGTACCCTCATCCGCAAGATCAAGCAGCTGGCGAAAGACAATACTACACTCATCTGTAGCGACTTCAACGCCCAACACACTGCATGGGGATACCAGCGCACGACCGCGAAGGGCCGGAATCTCCTGGAGGAGACCCAGAACGCCGATTATCACCTCATCAACGATATATCCACCCCTACGAGGCATGGCACATCAGTACAGCGGGACTCCAACCCAGACCTTGCATTCAGCAACATTACGAAGGTGCGGTGGCGAAACACCCAGGAAACACTTGGCAGCGACCACTGCATCATAGAGATCATCATCCCTCTCAACGGTCATGCTGCTCCTCCACGCAAGCAAAAGCTCACGGACTGGAACAAGTTCCGTGCCAGCCTTGAGACCATACCCAGTCACATCGACGACATCGAAGAGTGGACAGAGGCACTTCTCACCGAAGCACAGCAGGCTACTACGGAGGTAGAGACCGACGAGGACATGCCAAACATGGACAGCCGGTTAGCACACCTACTCGAAGCCAGAGACTCACTGAAGAAGAGATGGCAGAAGCAGCGTCATAACCGTAAACTCCGCAAGCGCATCGCCCTGCTCAACCGCGAAATCGAGAAGCACTGTGCTGTGCTATGTCGCCAGCAATGGCATGCAATCTGCCAAGAGGCTGATGGTCAGATCCACAAAAGCCGTACGTGGCGGTTACTCCGCCACTTGCTGGATGATAGCCAGACCAAAGGCACACAATAGTACACCCTGGCACGCACCCTGCTCAAGGCACGGAAGGAGTTGGGGGACGAAGAGGTCTGTAAGCGCCTCAACAACAAGTACTTGCCAGCAACGCCACCCTCTCCTCTTCCGAGCTACACGGGGGATGCCAACCCCAAGCTCGACGCAGACATTGAGGAATGGGAAGTACGGGCAGTACTCCAAAAGATCAACAGCAAATCTGCGGCAGGACCCGACGGAGTCTCAAACAAGGCGCTCCGCAACCTCAGCGACGGGGCAATTACGGCACTGACCAAGTTCTTCAACGAACGCTGGCGCAGTGGCACGCTGCCCCCCAAGTGGAAGGAAGCACGAACGGTCCTCATCCCAAAGCCAGGCAAACCACCGAGTATCGAGAACCTTCGTCCGATATCCCTAACATCCTGAGTCGGAAAAGTCCTCGAACACGTGCTGCTCAACCGATGGCAAGATTATCTCGAAGAGAACGGCCTCTACCCGGACACCATGCTGGGCTTCCGGGTGGGACTGAGCACTCAAGACGCCATGCTCCTCATCAAACATGAAGTCATTGACAGACCATCCACGACCACAAGCCCAATGGATAACCGTGCGATACTTGGCCTCGACCTGAAGAGTGCGTTTGACAAGATCCACCACTCGGCAATCTTACAACAAGTATCGCGCCTCAACATGGGAGAACGCACGTTCCATTATATCAAAGACTTCCTAACCGACTGCACCACCACCATCGTGGCAGGGGATCTGGAACTACCAACCAAGAAACTGGGGAGTACGGGCACACCGCAGGGGGCCGTGATCTCGCCGACACTGTTCAACCTGGTCATGATTGGAATGGTCGAACGCCTACGTGCCCTCCCGAAGGTGAAACCCACCATATACGCAGACGATATCACTCTCTGGATGGCGGGGGGTAGTGACGGCGAGATTGAGGCGTCCCTGCAACAAGCCATCGACGTGGTTGAAGAGCACCTAGAAGACACGGGTCTCCAATGCTCTCCGGCCAAGTCAGAGCTACTTCTGCTACTGCCGCGTCGCAAGTTCAGAGCCTCTCACATACCTGACATACAGCTCCGCACAAAGGACGGCACTACCATACCACGCGTCCACACGCTACGTGTTCTGGGTCTCCACATAGAGGAACTTCGTTACAACGGTCACACAGTAAAGCTATTGGACTCCAAAGTCTCAAGAGCCATCAGT
>NW_027526460.1:161702379-161737712 GCF_048455015.1 Haemaphysalis longicornis
CCATGAACTTGAATTTTAACTGAATCTATGACTTACCATGCAACCATGACTACGTCATGATATATCCATAACTCATTTTCATCCCGAATGATTCCCCTCATCGAGACCTTGAATTTGATTCCCCACATGCTCTCGCAGCGTCATTTTGAATTTTAACACAATCTATGACTCATTATGACTGCTTGATGACTACAATCAGGAAGCATTTTTTAAGTGCGAATGCACTTTATAAGCGACCCTGAATTCCGGCGACCGCCGTCCGTCCACATAGCAACAGCTGCGGGTGCGCACGCTCCCCGTCTTCCTTGGCAACGGGGGGAGATGGGCGCGCGCTGCCTGGCCGCTGACATGGCACATACCCACGTGGGGGATTGGCCAGGAATCTCCTCGTCTTCCTTGGCAACGAGGGAGATGGGCGCGCGCTGCCTGGCCGCTGACATGGCATATACCCACGTGGGGGATTGGCCAGAAATCGGGCGTGAGACGGGCTAATGCACCCGCTTAAAGGAGTACTGACACGAAATTTCAAAGCTGAGATCCGCTCTAGCAATCAAGTACAACGACAACACAAATAGGTGTCTGTGCATGGCACATACCCACGTTGGGGATTGGCCAGGAATCAGGCGTGAGAAAGGCTAATGCACCCGCTTAAAGGAGTACTGACACGAAATTTCAAAGCTGAGATCCGCTCTAGCAATCAAGTACAACGACAACACAAATAGGTGTCTGTGAATAAATGCATCTTTCTTTCTTTGTAGTTGTGTGTGTGTGTGTGTGATCTCTCTATCGCGAACATTACCGAACCGCGCAAATTCAACTCGTGCATTCGCACTTTCACATTCTTCCCCTCGGGGAAATGCGGGTAAATTTTTTTATTTACCCCGCTGGATTCCCTTAATCCGGACCTTTCATTTGATGCCTTACACGCCTTAGCCTCATCAGTTTCACTTTTCGCCCAATCTAATGTGGTCATAGTGAAGATCGTTTCCCCGAAGTCCGGTGTCGATCAGGAACCCAATCGCCCGGGCTCCGGTTGATTTGGCAGGAGGCTGGCTGGGTGATGGTGTTGAAGTTCTTGGAGATGGTGGTCGAATTGACGAACTCGAGGCGTTGAAGTTGATTAAGTAAGACGGAAGTTTATGTACAGCTATTTACAGTATGAAAACTGGGTACATGAGTAATAAAAAGAAAAACTGCAAACTTCAGCTAGACGCTAGCTCCGAGTGCACACAAATCACTCGAGCTCCTCAGCTTCGTCTAACTCTCCTACTCTCGGAGCGTACACAAACCGCTCGAGAAATGACGGCCGAGACTCTGTCTCGCCGCAAGATCCGTCTAGTTGCCCGGTGCGGCGCTGCACCCTGAACCTCCGACGCGATGTTAACCTCGACTAGGGGGCTCCTAAATCCCAACCTAGCGTTAACGGTCGAGACTCCTTGTCTCGCCGGGAACTGCCAGCTCAGCGCTCAGACGAGAACCCCTTCCAACGGCCAAGTTCGGCCTTTTAAAACCTCGAGATCCCCCTCTCTCGGGAACGCCCCTGTAGCGTTCGTACACGCGTATGGGAGTGCCCGAATTCACGTAGACAGCTGTCACTCAGCACGTCACGGAACATTCAATGAGGCGCCGCTATCTCAGGTCAACGGACCGCCCGCGGGCCAGAAAACGCGTACGACCCCGAGGGATGAGCGCGAAAGACGCGACTGTGCGTCATGCTGACCAGGACGCGACAACAATAGAGACACGCCGGTAATCCCAGCGGGTCCGGCAGGCGTTCCTGGAATCCGGCGCCGCCGTCTGCCCTCTCAATGGGGGATTATCCTTGAGGAATGCGAAGGGCCAGACAATCCGTCTCCCGCGCACGCCGCGACGAATTAGCGGTGGTTGCAGCGCAGTGTCGGCAGTGCTACGTCGCCAGACAGAGCGGCGCGTTCTCACGCGCAGCCCGGGCACCTGGCCGCTAACTCATAAGTGGACCTTACAACTCCCCCCTTTAAGAGGGTTACTGGACCTCTTGGTTCAGTCAATCCGAAAAGAATTTAAAAGGGCCACTCATTTCATCTCTCCTTCCGCAATAACAGCCGAACAAACACACAAAAAAAAACACGTGGAAGGAGCTAGGCATAACCACAAATGAGCCCCCTTCTATTTCTGCAGCTGATCCGAACTCTCTCTCGCCTAACCTACAAACACAACCTATTCACTAGCCGTTCAACAGGGACGGAATACTCTAGCAAACTGGGAACACACAAAAAAAAAATGCTAAAAACACTAAGTGCGAGTAAAAGGAAATTGGGTCTCTCCCGGGGCGCGTACACGCCGCGAACAACGAGACAACTCAACCTAGAGCACTGATGCGCGCTATAACTGCAAACACGCACAAACATCCCGGCACTCGACAACAAGAACAAAAGGAATACGGACTGGCAAACAACACGGGCAATTTTGCAGTCAACAAAAAAAAAATAAGACGTTAAGAAAGTTTGCATTGCCACTGTGCGCACGCGCGCAAATGTCCTCCTTGACGGCGTAGCCTGATAACGTCCCTTCAAGAATGTTCGGCTGTGCCTTCGCTCACTTGCGGTGCACAGAAAGTTCAGTTCGGGGCGCGGATCGATCAATTCGGTGCACGGATCGAGCACTCAAGGCCTCTCGTCGCGCACCACCGCGGCACACACATACACACACACACCACCAACGAAAAAGGACGGGTGAACGGGAACGTTCACGTCCGTCGTGGCGGTGTTAAGGCTCGGAGGCAATTCAATACTAGCCTCCCCAAGCAACAATCTGAAAGCAGGGGAGTGCATTCGCGTACATCCAGCCCCCTCTGCAGATGATCCAGACCGCGTAGCGTTGCAATGTCAACGCAAGTCTCGACAATTTAGCCCCCTGAGGCGAACACAACTTCGGGGAAGACAGAGTGGTATCGCAAAATGCGACTTCGCTTCCTGTCCCATAGGCCAAGTGGCCATGCCTCATCAATGCCCCAACGTAGGGCAATGCTGCGCGCTGGCCGCGTGAGCGCAGGGCTGATGCTGGAGCGTAATGGCGGCCCGCGAACGCGACGACCTTCTCGGGATCATTCTTTCCCTTACGCACAGACTGCCCCACAACAACAACCTCACAAGCACCTGTCACTACCAAAAACCGCTCGTGCACGCTAGGTGCATTCTGAGCAGCGGCCTGACAAAGACAGTTTTTCGGCTGTCCCAGCACGCACTCATCCTGGCACAACTCAGAACTAGGGCCTGTGACACACTGCCAGGTCGCAGAACATAGTGCGTCAACCCATCCAGCACGGCTCCCGACTAAATCTCGGTAATGGCCGCACCCAACACTAAAGCTACGAAACTCAGATACCGGTTTCGCGAGATCGCCGATTGCGTCTCGATCCTCGCTTTCAACTGTAGCTGCCTCCTCCCACGGTTTTTCCCTCTCCTTCACAACCTCCTCGGGAGCTCTCATTCTTGGTTTCGCAGTCTCCACGCCTGCGTTTTCGTGTTCTCCATCGGCCTCCTCGGTTACACTCTCACCATCAAGACTACCAAACCCACGCGCCATCTCCGCATCGTTCCTACCCTCTTCAAACGTTCTGAGCTCCTCATCATCCGTCTTTTCGCGTACTCTCTCACTTCCTCTTCCCTTTTCGACATGTTCAACCCAGTCTACCTTCTCAGCTCCCTTATCCGGCTTTAACTCCTGCTTTTCCTCAGTCTGATCGTCAACTCCCTCTGTTTTTCGCTCCGACTCGTCACATGCTTTCTCGTCTTCCATCTCCTTTCTCTTCTGGGCGAGCTCCTGAACGCCCGACCTGGAGTTCGCTTTCTCGTGCAACTTACGAGCGTAATTGGGAGCGCGGCGGGACCCAAGACTTTCCTGCGCGACTCCAGTCTCCTCCGCTCCACCGATTAGAATTTGGGCACTGCCCGTGCTAGCAAGTTCAGCATGCGTTAACGCAGTGCCCGGTGCAAAAGCGGCTGGCGGCTCTACACCCGCGACAACGGGGCTACCCCTTGGCTCTGCTCCCATACCGGGCGCGCTCGCTTGAACACTCCGCGTGCTCGCCTCCCTTTCCATGCAGCTGCTCACGGCTGAGCCGCTCGCTTCCCGTGCGCAGCCACGGCCGCTTATCTCCTCCTCGCGCGGCTTCAAATTGAAAAACGGGCTGCCCCCATTCAACTTTGCTGTCAGCGCGTAACTGGGCCTGTTCGAAGGGTTCTGTCTCATGCGCTGCAGCTCCATTCCCAAACTTTGCCCGCGAGGCTGCTCGTCATGTTCGAGCATCACTTCATTACACCGTTCTACGGTATCCCCGGACGCGCTTACTTCGTCGCTCCTCATCCCAATGTCTGTCTCCACGCGTTCGACACCGGCGGAAACGCCAGCCTCGTGTAGGGAGTCACGGCTGCTTACTTTCTCATCGCACTGTTCAACTTCCGAACACTGGCCGGAACCATTCAGCTTCGCGGTCGCTATACGACTCGCTGGGTCTGTGCCCCATTGTTTCTGCTCGCGGGTGTGCGAGCGCAAGGGCGTCTGCCTTCTCCGCTCCAGCTCCAACTCATACCCCCGCAACCGCTCTTCAGATTCGAGCTTCCGCTTTTGCATGCGCTCCTTAAATTCACGCGCCTCTATTCTCTCTCGCTCCTCCGCCTCGCGCACTGCTTTTCTCTCCCGTTCTTCGAATTCGCGCGCTGCTTTTCTCTCGCGTTCTTCGAATTCGTGCGCTGCTTTTCTCTCGCGTTCTTCGAATTCGCGCGCTCTTTTCTCCTCTCGCTCTTGAAACTCCAACTCCATTCGCCTAATAATCATTGTTTCGGACTCCGCATGGACCACCCCTCCTGCCGCCATGTTCGCCAGCATGCTCCGCGTGACTACTACGCAACCCCGGACTCAGCCTACACCGCCACAACGAAGCGCAAGAAATCCCACTCACCCGCACTTTCGGTGGTCGGCTGCCGCGTCGCTGGGTCCGTGCGCTGGCTTGGCTCTGCCGCTCCACTCCGCGCGGAGCTCGGCTGCTGCCGATGAAGGCGGGCTTGCGTCCGCTTGCTGCCCCTGGTTGTGGCCTGGTGATTTCTTCTGCCAAATCCTGTCGACTGCGCCAGTGAAGATCGTTTCCCCGAAGTCCGGTGTCGATCAGGAACCCAATCGCCCGGGCTCCGGTTGATTTGGCAGGAGGCTGGCTGGGTGATGGTGTTGAAGTTCTTGGAGATGGTGGTCGAATTGACGAACTCGAGGCGTTGAAGTTGATTAAGTAAGACGGAAGTTTATGTACAGCTATTTACAGTATGAAAACTGGGTACATGAGTAATAAAAAGAAAAACTGCAAACTTCAGCTAGACGCTAGCTCCGAGTGCACACAAATCACTCGAGCTCCTCAGCTTCGTCTAACTCTCCTACTCTCGGAGCGTACACAAACCGCTCGAGAAACGACGGCCGAGACTCTGTCTCGCCGCAAGATCCGTCTAGTTGCCCGGTGCGGCGCTGCACCCTGAACCTCCGACGCGATGTTAACCTCGACTAGGGGGCTCCTAAATCCCAACCTAGCGTTAACGGTCGAGACTCCTTGTCTCGCCGGGAACTGCCAGCTCAGCGCTCAGACGAGAACCCCTTCCAACGGCCAAGTTCGGCCTTTTAAAACCTCGAGATCCCCCTCTCTCGGGAACGCCCCTGTAGCGTTCGTACACGCGTATGGGAGTGCCCGAATTCACGTAGACAGCTGTCACTCAGCACGTCACGGAACATTCAATGAGGCGCCGCTATCTCAGGTCAACGGACCGCCCGCGGGCCAGAAAACGCGTACGACCCCGAGGGATGAGCGCGAAAGACGCGACTGTGCGTCATGCTGACCAGGACGCGACAACAATAGAGACACGCCGGTAATCCCAGCGGGTCCGGCAGGCGTTCCTGGAATCCGGCGCCGCCGTCTGCCCTCTCAATGGGGGATTATCCTTGAGGAATGCGAAGGGCCAGACAATCCGTCTCCCGCGCACGCCGCGACGAATTAGCGGTGGTTGCAGCGCAGTGTCGGCAGTGCTACGTCGCCAGACAGAGCGGCGCGTTCTCACGCGCAGCCCGGGCACCTGGCCGCTAACTCATAAGTGGACCTTACAGTCATTATTCTGTCTTAAGGGGCGCTGCCAGGTCAATTCAGCTAATTCATTTGAAACAGCAGAAAGGACAGCCCCCGCCCCCATTTCCCCCCGGCTCTCACCTCTTCCTTTGTGACCCCTAGTATATCAAGCCGTTAATAGTAGCAGGCGAACAACCAGCCCGCCAGCGCCGCCGTGTGCTTTCCCACCACCCTTTTTCACGCTCTTAGTGGATCCGTCAGGAGGAAAAGATGACAACCCTTTTTTATGACCTCACCAGTCAATTATCACTCACGCGCCCAGCCGCGAAAATTAGGTATACAGCAAGTGCTGATGGCCATGAAAATTCAACAAGAAACTAAAAAAAATCAAACACCTCCTCCCTCCCAACCGATCACGCACATCGCGATTGGTGCCGTACCCGCAGGTAACCTGAATTCCGAGCCCACAGTGACGCATGAAACTTAACAGCCAACCATAGCTGCCTGCTAGGCTATTCATATGTACTCAAACTCAAAATGGACTCAAAACTCCTATGTACTCAGAACTCAAAATGCACTCAAAACTCAATATCTAATCAAACTCAAAATGTACTCAAACTCAAAATATACTCAGAACTCAAAATGGACTCAAACTCAAAATGTACTCAGAAATCAAAATGGACTCAAACTCAAAATGGACTCAGACTCAAAATGTACTCAGAACTCAAAATGGACTCAAACTCAAATTGTACTCAGAACTCGAAATGGACTCAAACTCAAAGTGTACTCAGAACTCAAAATGGACTCAAACTCAAAATGCACTCAGAACTCAAAATGGACTCAAACTCAAAATGTACTTAGAACTCAAAATAGACTCACACTCAAAATGTACTCAGAACTCAAAATGAACTCAAACTCAAAATGTACTCAGAACTCAAAATGGACTCAGAACTCACTAGGTCTCAGGCGTACTCAAACTCAATCGGACTCACACTCAGGATCACTCGGCTCAAACTCACTCAAATTCCAACTCACCATGACACACTAGCCTCGCGCTCACTCAAACTCAAACTCACGCGTGAGTTTGAGTCCAAATGAGTCTGAGTGAGTGGACTCATGAGTGAGTTCGCCGACCTCTGGGTGTAGTAGGGTGCCTCAATTCACGCGCGTCTCCACCGTACGGCAGAGCTGGCGTCGAGACACCCGGCTTAGAGCAGTAGACCGCGTTAAATTTAAATTGTCTTGAGCAAACCTCTAGCGTGTATATTGGAACGAATGACACGGGAAAGAAACAGCATGAGAGGTGAGCGGAAAAAGAAGGGAGACATTGCAGGGGCGCCAGTCGACTATTGCCTTTCGGCGACATTGGCAACGAAAGGAGCAGATACGCGGCCCTTTTTTCCGTTTGTTGTGACCAACCATTTCACAAAATGGGTAGAGCTGTTCCCGCTTCGTACCGTCAATACCAAGAACGTATGGAGACGCCTCATGGAACTGTTTGCGTGGTTTGGCTTTTTTGCCCAACTCATTACAGATAACGCTACATATTTCACGAGCAAGTTGTTTGAAGACAGCTGTCTAGCCATAGGCGTCAAGCAGAAGCGTATGACCGCATATCACCCTCAGGCAAACATCCCTGAGCATATGAATCCCAATCTCAAATCAATGTTGATTGCTCACACGGACCAAAATAAGGATTAGGATGCTAAGCTGCTTAAGATCGCGTTTGCCACTCGTACAACAGTGAATCGTTCAAGTAGGTTCACGCCGTTTTATTTAAATTACGGTCGAGAGATGCCATTACCTCTCGACAGGAACCTTCTTCCACAAACGGACGCGGGTTCTGCTCTGTGGCCCTATGCTGTAGCCCTCCGCCAGCGCCTCCGTGACGCGAAACAAGCTGTTTTGGAGCACCTTGACGTTGCTCGTCTCCAGAAGTGGGACCAGTACCACCTGGGCCGTCGAGATGTTCAATTTACGGTTGGCGACCTGGTTCTCCGGCGCATTCATCCGCTAAACGACGCTTCACGCAAGTTTGCCGCATCGCTAGTGCCCAAATGGGAGTGCCATTTCATCTTGAAGCTGTCTTCCTTAACGTATCTCCTACGCAAGTGCAGTACGGGTGAACATGCAGTCCCGGTGAACGTAGCAGGCCTTAAACAGTACCACGTGGTCTGATCTGATGATGATGATGATGATGATGTCCTCAAATATTTTGGCACGTACCCACAAGGGGGGAGTGGCCAGGGCTAAACCGGTTAAAAACGTGGGGACTTCAAAATACTTATTTCCGGAAAGAGGCTGTAAAAGGAAACTTAGTTGTGAATGAAACCCGAATTAGCCATTAATCAGCACCGTTTAGCAACTCAAACGACCTGAGGCAGAACGAAAATTTTGAATGCAATTATATATATCCCTTCTTGCAACCACCGCTTTGATGCGCCAATAGATAATATAAGTGTTATCGATAAAGTCAACCCCAACCGCTCAATCGGCTCCTTCAAAAACAATTGTCTAGCTGTTGAGAAACGGCGACAGTCCAGAAAAAAATGTTCGATTGTTTCGGGGACCTGGCACCGCACACATAGTTCTGTAGGTGAAAGTTCTGATCTGAACAGATAGAAATTAAGCCTTGGAACCCTGCAGCGCAGCTCGATGAAGGTCACCTCGCATTGCCGAGAGCCACAAAAATGAACATGCCACCCGAACTTTAAATGTTACAACTCTTCAAATGATAAAAGTGAATCGGAACGGGTGGCGTCTAAATGCCAATATCGTCTTAGTCTCGCAGATGCAAATAGAGCCAGATTAGGTATTCCGAATTGAATGGGAGCCGTGACGGCGAGATTAGCTAAATGGTCCGATTGCTCGTTGCCCCTGATGTCCGTATGGCCAGGGACCCAAGACAAGCGTACCTCCTTCACGTGCCTGGGAACAAAAAATAAGTGTGCGGTACAATGGAGAGTCCGAAGAGGAAGTTAACGCCGATATAACTGCCATTGAATCAGATAATATGATGATTTTTGATACATTCTGCGGTACTTTGCATAGAGCGAGAGCTATTGCTAAAAATTGGGCCATAAAAATGGGTGTGTAATACGGGATTCGCAGCGAATAACTCCAGTCTAAAGATTGTGAAAAAATACCAATTCCAGCTTTCTCGTCATTTTGAGATGCATCAGTATAAATCACAGGAGAAGCAGGATACTTGGATAAATATTCGTTTAAAATAGCGGCTAATAGCGAGCGTGGTAGACGTTTTGCAGCGGAAGGGAAGGGGTTTTGAAAGTAAAACTCAGTTTCTCGCTCGATTGTGGATACCGGAATGACCTCATGTAACTTAACAGAAATACAACCCAGGCATGATTGAACGAGTAGCACTTGGGGGGAGATACGTTTAGGCCACGGAGATGTAAAAAATATGCTCGGCTCACAAATAAATACAGGCTTGGTAGCCCCTGAGGGGGCTTCGTACATGCGGAGGTAAGTTTGCACCGTCAGCAAGAGAAAACAGACCCTAAGTTCACGAACGCGTGATCTGCTTTTGCCGAGACGCCTCTTCTTTTTCAATTGCGTGGGCGCACACTTAAAATTAACTTTCTACTTCATGATTGTTTCTGCTGATTCCTTTTAAGGATTTTCTTTGTTTCTGTTTACGTTTTCTCCCCCTGAATTTTATGCTTGATCAGCCCATGTAATGCGGTTCTTCATTTTTTTCCCAGCAGGGGGCTGCGGAGCCAACGCCCACTTCACATGGGCTACTGCTTTGGCTTTTGACCTCCCTTCAGCAGCGCTCTATAATTAGTATCATCGTGTTAGCTAAGTCATCAGCTTCACCCTGACACCCGCCACAAAAGCCTTGTACCATCCCTCACCTCGCCGGACCTACCCTAAGTTTCAAGCGGTGAGTGTCTATGCTAACACTAACGTTCCAAAGAACACGGCAAAGAATCGGGCACGCCTTCGGGCGCCCGGCCTGCCTGCCTCACTACGCGCGCAGAGTCTGGAAGTCGACATGCAAGAATCGCGCCAAGCCCCACCGACTTACGACCCGGACAGCGGCCACACGCTCCAAACCTATGACCCCTGGCGTCAGATCTTACGATCGCGCTACAACCAGCGCATCACTCCTTCCACTACCCACGTGCCAGCTTCCGTCTCTGCTCCACGCAGGGCAATCCAACCGAAACTCCCCATGAACGACTACAAGGTGATAATCCGCCCTAGGTTCGGCCTACGCGTCGAAGCCTGGCCGGCGCACAACTCGCACACAGCCTGCAACAAGCCACCAGCATCCCACCCTCTACGTTCTACGGGCAAGTTATCACCTTCCCGCAACCGCAGCAGAATCTTATCACGACAAGCACCCCTGGCGAAGTATGCGCCGACGCTCTGCGCAAGATCACCACTGTAGGTCTACTTATGAGATTAGCGGCCAGGCGCCCGAGCTGCGCGTGAGAGCCCACCGCTCTGCCTGGCGTCGTAGCACTGCCAACACTGCGCTGCTGCCGTCGCTAATTCGTCAGGGCGCGCACGGGAGACGGATCGTCTGGCCCACCGCATACCTCAAGGTTAATGCCCCATTGAGAAAGCAAACAGCGCCGCCGGATTCCAGGAACGTCTGCTCGACGCGCGGAGGTGGTGGGATTACCGGCGTGTCTCCATTGTTGTCGCGCTCTGGTCAGCATGACACACTGTCGCCGTCTTTCGCTTTCACCCCGCGGGGTCGCTCGAACCTGCTCGTCTGCTGGCGTGCCGTTGACCCGAAGATGGCGGCGCCTCATTGAATATTCCGTGGTGTGCTGAGTGACAGCTGTCTACGTGAATTTGGGCACTCCCATACGCGTGTACGAAAGCTACAGGGGCGTTCCCGAGAGAAGGTGATCTCGAGGTTTTATAAGGGTGAACTTGGTCATTTGAAATCGTTCTTGTCTGAGCGCTGAGCTGGCAGTTCCCGGCGGGACAAGGAGCCTCGACCGTTAACGCTAGGTTGGGAGTTGTGAGCCCCCTAGTCGAGGTTAAGATCGCGTCGGATGTTTAGGGTGCAGCGCCGTACCGGGCAACCAGACGGATCTTGCGGCGAGACAGGGTCTCGGCCGTTGTTTTTCGAGCAGTTTGTGTACGCTCTGAGAACAGGAAGTTAGACGAAGTTGAGAAGCTCAAGTGATTTGTGCGCACTTGGAGCTACCGTGTAGCTGCAGTTTGAAGTTTTTCTCTTTATTGCTCATGAACCCAGTTATCCTACTGTAAATACCTGTATATAAACCTTCGTTTCATTTATTCAACCTCAACGCCTCGAGTTCGTCAATTCGACCGCCATCTCCAAGAACTTCAACACCATCGCCCTGCCAGCCTCCTGCCAAATCAACCGGAGCCCGGGCGATTGGGTTCCTGATCGACGCCGGACTTCGGGGAAACGATCTTTACTGGCGCAGTCGGCAGGATTTGGCAGAATAAATCGCCAGGCCACAACCAGGGGCAGCAAGCAGACGCAAGCCCGCCTTCACCGGCGGCGGCCGAGCTCCGCGCGGAGTGGAGCATCAGAGCCAACAAGCGCACGGGGCCAACGACGCGGTGTAGGCTGAGTCTGGGGTTGCATGGTAGTCATGAGGAGCATGCTGGCTAAGATAACGGAAGGAGACGGAAATGGTCAGACGCATGAGGCGCCACCTCAAGGAGGAGCAGCTGCTGGAGGGGTGGTCCAAGCGGAGTCCGAAACAATAATTATTAGACGAATGGAATTGGAGTTTCAGGAACGGGAGAGAAAAGCAGCGCGCGAAGCGGAGGACAGAGCGCGACAGGTGGCGGAGCGAGAGAGAAAAGCAGCTCGCGAAGCGGAGGAAAGGGCGCGCGAAGCGGACGAAAGAGCGCGTGAGGCTACGGAGCGAGAGAGAAGAGAGGCGCGAGAATCGAAGGAGCGCATGCAAAGACTGAAGCTCGAATCTGAAGAGCGGTTGCGAAGGTATAAGTTGGAGCTGGAGCGGAGAAGGCAGACGCCCGGGCACCCGCGAGTAGAAAAAATGGGGCACAGATCCAGCCAGTTATATGGCGACAGCGAAGTGTAATGGTTCCGGCGAATGTTCGGAAGTTGAACTTTGCGATGACAAAGCAAGCAGCCGTGACTCCCTGCGCGAGACTAGCATTTCCGCCTATGCCGAACGCGTGGAGATGGACATTGGCAAGAGGAGCGACGTGGTCAGCGCATCCGGTAATATCGTAGAGCGGTGTAATGAAGGGATGCTCGAACATGACCAGCAGCCTCGCAGGCGAAGTTTGGGGATGGAGCTGCAGCGCATAGGGCAGAACCCGTTGAGCGGGCCCAGTTATGCACTGACAGCACAGTTGAATGGGGGCAGCCCGTCTTTCAATTTGAAGCCGCGTGAGAACGAGATAAGCGGCCGTGGCTGCGCGCAGGAAGCGAGCGACTCAGGTGGGAACAGCTGTTCGGAAAGGGAGGCGAGCACGCGGAGCATCCCAGCGAGCGCGTGCGGCGCGGGAGCAGAGTCAAGGGGTAGCCCCGTTGTCGCGGGTGTAGGGCCGCCAGCTGCTTTTGCACCGGACACGGCGCTAATGCATGCTGAACTTGCTTGCGCGGGCAGTACCCAAATTCTAATCGGTGGACCGGAGGAGACTGGAGTCGCGCAGGAAAGTCTTGGGGCCCGCCGCGCTCCCAATTACGCTCGAAAGCTGCACGAGAAAGCGAACTCCGTGTCGGGCGCTCAGGAGCTCACCCAGAAGAGAAAGGAGATAGAAGACTAGAAAGCGTGTGACGAGACGGAGCGAAAAAGAGGCGGAGTTTACGATCAGGCTGAGGAAATACAGGAGTTAAAGGCGGATAAGGGAGCTGAGAAGGTAGAGTGGGTTGAACATGTAGAAAATGGAAGAGGAAGTGAGAGAGTACGCCAGAAGACGGAGGATGAGAAGCTCAGAACGTTTGAAGAGGGTAGGAACGATACAGAGATGTTGCGTGGGTTTGGTGGTCTTGATTGTGAGAGTGTAACCGACGAGGCTGATGGAGAACACGAAAACGCAGGCATGGAGATTGCGAAACCAAGAATGAGAGCTCCCCAGGAGGTTGTGAAGGAGAGGGAAAAAACATGTGAAGAGGCAGCTACAGTTGAAACAGAGGAACAAGACGCAATCTGCGATCTCGCGAAACCGGTGTCTGAGATAGAGCTTCGTAGCTTTAGTGTTGGTTGCGGCCATTACCGAGATTTAGTCGGGAGCCGCGCTGGATGGGTTGACGCACTAAGTTCTGCGACCTGGCAGTGTGTCACAGGCCCTAGTTCTGAGTTGTGCCAGGATGAGTGCGTGCTGGGACGGCCGAAAAACTGTCTTTGTCAGGCCGCTGCTCAGAATGCACCTGGCGTGCAAGAGAGGTTTTTGGTAGTGACAGGTGCTTGTGAGGTTCTTGTTGTGGGGCAGTCTGTGCGTAAGGGAAAGAATGATCCTGAAAGGTCGTCGCGTTCGCGGGCCGCCATTACGCTGCCGCATCAACCCTCCGCTCACTCCGCCAGCACGCGGCATCGCCGTACATCGGGGCATTGAAGAGGCATGACCGCGCGGCCTATGGGGCAAGAAACGGGGTCGCATTTTGTGATACCACTCCGTCTTCCCCGAAGTTGTGTTCGCCTCATGGGGCTAAATTGTCGAGACTTGCGTTGACATTGCAACGCTACGCGGTCTGGATCATCTGCAGAGAAGGCTGGAAGTACGCGAATGCACTCCCCTGCTTTCAGATTGTTGCTTGGGGAGGCTAGTATTGAATTGCCTCCGAGCCTTAACACCGCCACGACGGACGCGAACGTTCCCGTTCACCCGTCATTTTTCGTTGGTGGTGTGTGTGTCTGTGTGTCTGTGCCGTGGTGGTACGCGACGAGATGCCTTGGGTG
The DNA here is from genome assembly GCF_048455015.1 of Haemaphysalis longicornis. Taxonomy (NCBI): domain Eukaryota; kingdom Metazoa; phylum Arthropoda; class Arachnida; order Ixodida; family Ixodidae; genus Haemaphysalis; species Haemaphysalis longicornis. Next base: position 161,716,351 of record NW_027526460.1, read on the forward strand.
CTCGATCCGTGCACCGAATTGGTCGATCCGCGCACTAAACTGAACTTTCTGTGCCCCGCGAGTGAACGAAAGCACCGCCGAGCATTCTTGAAGGAACGTTATCAGGCTAGGCCGTCAAGGACGACATGTGCGTGCGTGCGCATAGTGACAATGCAAACTTTCTCAACGTTTTATTTTCGTTGACTGCAAAATCGCCCGTGTTGTTTGCCAGTCCGTATTCCTTTTGTTCTTGTTGTTGAGTGCCGGGATGTTTGTGCGCGTTTGCAGTGATAGCGCGCATCAGTGTTATAGGTTGACATTGTCTCGTTGTTCCTGGCGTTTACGCGCCCCGGAGACACGACCCAATTTCTTTTTACCCACACTAAGGGTTTTTAGCAATTTTCTTGTCTGTTTCCGATTTGATAGAGTATTCCGTCCCTGTTGACGGCTAGTGAAAAGGTTGTGTTTGTAGTTTAGGCGAGAGAGAGTTCCGTTCAGCTGCAGAAATGGGAGGGGGCTCATTTGTGGTTATACCTAGCTCCTTCCATGTGTTTCTTTTTGTTTGTTTGTTTGTTTGTTTGTTCCGCCGTTATTGCGGAATGAGAGATGAAACGAGTGGCCCTTTTAAATTCTTTTCGGATTGACTGAACCAAGAGGTCCAGTAACCCTCTTAAAGGGGGGAGTTGTAAGGTCCACTTATGCAGTCAGTCGCCAGGCGCCCGAGCTGCGCATGAGAACCCGCCGCTCTGTCTGGCGACGTAGCACTGCCAACACTTCGCTGCTTCCGTCGCTAATTCGTCGCGGCGCGCACGGGAGACGGATCGTCTCGCCCACCGCATACCTCAAGGTTAATCCCCCACAGAGAAAGCAAATGACGCCGCCGATTCCAGTAACGTCTGCTCGACACGCGGAGGTGGTGGCATTACCGGCGTGTCTCCATTGTTGTCGCACGCTGGTCAGCATGACGCACTGTCGCCGTCTTTCGCTTTCACCCCGCGGGGTCGCTCGAATCTGCTCGTCTGCGGGCGTGCCGTTGACCCGAAGATGGCGGCGCCTCATTGAATATTCCGTGGCGTGCTGAGTGACAGCTGTCTACGTGAATTTGGGCACTCCCTTACGCGTGTACGAACGCTACAGGGGCGTTCCCGAGGGAGGGTGATCTCGAGGTTTTTTAAGGCCGAACTTGGCCGTTGGAAATCGCTCTTGTCTGAGCGCTTAGCTGGCAGTTCCCGGCGGGACAAGGAGTCTCAACCGTTAACGCTAGGTTGGGAGTTGTGAGCCCCCTAGTCGAGGTTAAGATCGCGTCGGAGGTTTAGGGTGCAGCGCCGTACCGGGCAACTAGACGTATGTTGCGGCGAGACAGGGTCTCGGCCGTTGTTTCTCGAGCGGTTTGTGTACTAGACAAAGTTGACAAGCTCAAGTGATTTGTGCGCACTTGGAACTAGCGTCTAGCTGCAGTTTGAAGTTTTTCTCTTTATTGCTCATGTAGCCAGTTATCCTACTGTAAATAGCTGTATGTAAACCTTCGTTTCATTTAATCAACCTCAACGCCTCGAGTTCGCCAATTCGACCGCCATCTCCGAGAACTTCAACACCATCGCCCTGCCAGCCTCCTGCCAAATCAACCGGAGCCCGGGCGATTGGGTTCCTGATCGACACCGGACTTCGGGGAAATGATCTTTACTACCACCGTCCACCGTGGCGGCCTGACATATGATGTCACAGCGTACCTCAAGAACCCCCCGGGACCTTCTCGCGGAGTAATCCAAGGCATCGACCGTGGAACACCTCCTCAGAAATTCTCTCGCCATAATTACGTCCCCCGGACCGCCCTATTAACGAGAGAACGAGAGAAGCGAGACCTGGGCCATGGCTGCCCTTAGCGGCGACGATAACTTTACTGACAAGGGCGATTTCATGATGATTATGATGGATGGCGCATATCCAGAGGGAGATTTAACATCCTCCCGCGCCCGAGATGATCGATGGGTGAACAATAAATCCGCAATCCTAACATTTTGGTTTTTCTGTCCATAAGGTAAGTCCTTGCCACGCGGTCGGGCAATGCTATCCCCTCTTTCGTCTCCACCGGTGCTTGCACCATCGTGCAGATCTCACGACAGCCAAGGGCCGCCAATGTAATGCGGATGACAACCAAGCTGTCTGCCCTGCTTCCAGAAAGATTTCAGGTCCTTCAGTCTTCCGGCGATTGTCCTGAAGATGATGGCGAGCAACCTGGGCTGTCTTGTCGTCGAGCTGTGTTCTTAGATCGGTGTTGTCGTTTCCTTGGGTTTTCTCTTCTGTAAGTCCCGTTCCTGGCGAGCGCATTTTCTTGACAGGTTTCAGCTCACCATATGGCTCGGCCACTTCTTGATCACATATCTCTGTTTCCTGGCACTGAGCAGAAGGGAACAGCAAGGTTTCTTCTGGTTTTGAGTTTCAGTTCGACAGAATGACTGGCATTCGCCCATGACTGCAACCTCATAAACTTCTTCAACGGTTTGAGCTTGTCGGATCTTAAGAAGTTCCGGCAAAGACTCGCCCTTCATGGCGTCTAGAACGATGCACTCTAAAGCGTGTTGCGTAGGCTGTACGTTTTCTTTAACGTCCTTCATTTCACGTGTTGCGTCGTCTACTTGGACAGGAACCGCTGAGTCGTCCTTTTCTGTGGCAGACGTAGCCTCGTGCTCTTCACGCTTGTCTTTCGTTGGGACACGCGATGCAACCTCGCTGCTGGCTCCCACGTTGTCAATATCTGGAACGTTCTTGTGGCTGTGGTCCGTTGCCTCGACAAGGTACCAAAACCCCTTGCACCGACTCGGCTCACCATCCGAAGTTGAGACCTGGAGCTTCGGCAGGACAGCTGCCGAGGTTGATGGACCCGAGCCGCAGTGAGGGTGGTCGTCTGGATGGGATGCTGGCCGAATACCGTTGTACACGAGGGTCATTGTTCGAGGGTCATTTGGCTTGTCTGCAGTGCCTCTTGTACTGACTCTACTGCCGGGCGCCTGTCGTGAGTTCAAGGCCGAGCGCAGGCAGTTAATGGTACAATCTATGGTTTGTCGGTAAGCCAATGCGTCAGAGTATTATCTCTCAACCTCATCATCGTCCAGAAGCTCTATAATTTTCTCTTCAACTTCATAAAGTGCAGTGTCCTTACTTTCCAGGAGGTCAATAGCCTCTTGAAGGTCGTGAGGAGTCGCTGAGACGGCTTCAATAAGATCAGTTGCTGCCTTTAGCATTCTAGTACTTGCGTCGCGAAGGATACGTTGATGCCGGTGCAGCTTATCGATCGCACGCATTCGGTCGCTCGTCACTACGTGGTTAGGGCCAGCCATGCTGACCTCCGGCTGAGGGCGGGGCTAAGCAGCGTAGTAGCAGTCAAAGGAGTGGGGTTCTATGAACCTCAAGCCGGAGGGGACGTCGGTGGTTTCCTTCGTCGCACGTGTTCATTCTCCCGGGCTTAACGGCACCAGAAATATTAACGGAAGAACGAGAGAAGCGAGACATGGGCCATGGCTGCGCTTAGCGGGGACGGTAACTTTACTGACAGGGGCGATTTCATGATGATTATGATGGATGGCGCATGCCCAGCGGGAGATTTAACACGCCCATCATTGAAACCCGCATGCTCAGCACCTCGGACACAGCAGCACTCACGTTTGGCTATCCTCACGTGCTATTTTACGTGAAAGCGTACGGCACCCTGGTACGCTGTCGCCCCTACCGGAGTACGTATAAATGGTGTGCGAAGTGTGGCTGCCTCGGACACCGACCCGATGTCTGTCCCAACCCTCAGCTCAACCTGTGCTCCCGGTGCCATACCCCGAACCACGCTCCTGACCACCCCTGCCAACCTCAGTGCCAGCTGTGCAGACTCCCCTACCTGACGGCCAGTCGAAAATGTCGCCGCAAGCTTAAGCCTCCACCACCGCCCGCGCGCACCCGCCTCCAACGCGAAGCACAAGAAATACGACAAGCAGCCCTCTCCACACTCCGAAGATCGTCCGGTCCACCCTCCACGCCCTCTCAGGTGAGCTGGTCAGCTGTAGCCGCCCCCCCCGATGACCCTTCCCCCCCCTTGCCCACCCCTCAAACCACCATGTTGACTGCTGAATCTTCCGACCTAGCGAATCTTGCACAAGAAAATGCACAACTAAAAGCACAATTAGCCGAAAACGCCAAGCACATTGCTACCCTCCAGCAACAGCTCTCGGAGCTTAAGACACTTCTGCCACAATCACCCACTCCCTTCGTCCCATCCTCACCACCAGCAAATCCACCAATGCCGGACAATTCCGCACTGGCACCCACTTTCTCTGCCCTTGATGACCTCAAGTGACTTTTTCAAACCAATTTCACGGCCCTGCTGGAAGACGTCACCTCGCTCTCGCGCCCCATCAAGGTTATAAAAGACCGCAACGCTAAAAACGTAAAATGCAAAAAGCACCGCCCGCCCAGTTCTACCCCCTCACCCCCTACAACCGCTCAACTTCACGAAGCGATCGAGGAAGACTCGGACTGTTTATAATGCCTAAATGTACCACCTCCGCGTCCCTTCAAATTTGGCATTAGAACTGTCGCTCCTTTCGCAGGAAAATATCGTCCCTCCACCAGCTTATCGCCCCTAACCCCCCAGCAGTATTCGTCTTACAAGAAGTAGAATTCACCAATCCCTCTCTCCGAGACTACACCACATTTCAAAATCCCAACTCGCCACGGACCGCCACGTTCGTGCACAATACCTACCCAGCGCAACATCTTCCGTTGAGCACTGCAATTGACTGCATACTAGTAGAATTCTTACCTACCAGCAAGAAGGAACCAAGTGTTTTTATCCTGAACGTCTATTCCCCTCCCTCTGGCCGCCTCCAGGAACTTCCTCTACTCCTCCGGAATGTCATTTAAATAGATAAGCACCACCGATTAGTAGTCCTCGGCGACTTTAATGCACCGCACACTGCATGGGATTATGCGCGCAATGCGAAATCAGGAACTACCCTCTGGGATGCAGCACACCGTCACGGCTTTACTCTTTGCAACACGCCCCTCATCCCGACCCGCCTCGGCTCCAGCGTCACCCGGGCTACCACCCCAGACCTAGCATTTGTTCGTAACGTCTCCCAATAGACATGACAATGCCTCCCCCATACAGCATCGTTCACCTCACAATTTCGGGCATAACCAAGACTCAACTAGGCGTCGCCCGCCTCAGAGATTGAAAAGCCTTCCGGGATACTCTAGAAGCTACCCCACCCGCCAATTCGGACCTCGATGAATGGACGACCACTATTCAACGTGCTCTTCAAAAACACACCAACCGAATCCCGCCAACGACCGAGTACCCCGATGTAGATCCGCACCTCGATCACCTTTGTACAGCCAGGCGCAGCCTGGTAACACGCTGGAAACGTAACAAAACAAACCGGCGCCTGAAGTTACGTATAGCTCGCCTTACAAACCAAGCGGAAGACTGCGCCCAACAACTAAGTCAGGAGAATTGGCTCTAATTTTGCGCCCTGTTACAAGGAACGCTTAGTACGCGCAAAACCTGGAACCTACTTCGATCCGTAATGGGTACCCGAGAGAAGACCACCAATCAACATAACATCCGCCGACTCATGCATGCCTTCCCAGGAGATGAACAAGGTCTCCTCAACACCTTACGACAAAGGTACTAACTTTCTCCACAGACTCCTCTGCCTTCCTATTCAGGCTATACTGGTGACCCTAACGAGATGCTGGACACGCCTTTTACCTACGAAGAACTCGAGGCAGCGATCCGCAACCTCACGCGCAACACAGCCCCAGGTCATGACAAAATCACGAATCGTTTAATACGCAACCTTCCTCCTGCCAGCCTCGACCAGCTCCTGAACCTTATCAATGATCATTGGACACAAGGGACGCTTCCGCCTGCCTGGAAACACGCTGACATCTCACTGATCCCCAAACCTGGCAAACCAATCGAGATACACAACCTGCATCCTATTTCCCTTACTTCATGCCTCGGGAAACTGCTTGAACACATGCTTGAAAACTGCTTGAATACTGCTTGAACCACCGCCGGTTTACAATTGCCTTACGGCGTAGATAGAAGATAACAACCTCTTCCCCACGTCGATGTACGGTTTTCGACCTCAACTGTCTACGGAAGACGTCCTCCTGCAGCTCAAGGAAGACCTTCTCAATAACCTTCGGAAGCATGACAAACACTGTATCCTCGCTCTCGACATCAAGACCACGTTCGATAACGTTTCCCACGACGCCTTACTAAACAGCCTGGCCACTCTCCATGTTGGGACACGACTATACAACTATGTGAGAGCTTTCCCTACCAACCGCACCGCTACAGTGGGAATCGTCCACTTATGAACACCGGGGATCGCCCACTTACGCACACCCTCCTTCACAGCGCTTCCCCGAGGAACACGACAAGGCTCCGTCATTTCTCCTTTGCTATTTAACATAGCTCTGAAAGATCTGCCTCCGCTACTGGACACCGTCCCATCCCTCCACAATGGCCTATATGCCGATGACCTTAAGATATGGCCCAACTCAGGTTCCAAGGTGGAACAAAAAGAATCACTTCAACGAGCCATCGACATCACTATCATATATCTCTAAATGTGGTCTGACCTGCTACCCGAAAAAATCCGCACTGCTAACCCTTCAGCAGAGAACTCGGGGACTATACACGGCGCCACCGCCGGACCCGGCTCTTCTATAGAGACTCGCCCCGTTCCTGTAGTAGCCCATCTCGGATACTCGGACTCACAATCTCACGAGATGGCTCCGGCTCGCACACCATCCTCGCACTTCAACGCACAGTTACCCAATTGGCACAACTAGTTAAGTGCATCACCCACCAACGTACTGGTCTCAAAGAAGCTGGAACTGCCCGTCTGGTTCAAGCTTTCCTCATCTGTCGCCTTACATACGGAGCTCCTTACCTGTCCCTCAAACCAGCAGAGAACAACAAACTTGACATTTTAATTAGGCAAGCATACAAAACTGCACTCAGCCTCCACACTAACACCTCTACTGACTTGTTTTTACGCTTGGGAATACATAATACTTGGAAAGAGCTGTGCGAAGCTCAACGAACTTCGCAATTCCAACGCATTAAGCTTACACTTACTGGCTGTAGTACCTTAGCTCGCCTGGGCTATCCGACCCCGACTCAGCCGCACCACCTGGCACGTCTTCCCCCCATACTGCGCGCTCACATTAAAGTAGCCCCGCTACCCCGAAACATTCACCCAGGCCTGCATAACGGTCGTCACACCGCCCGAACCACCTACATCCGCACCCACTACCAGCATCTGCCGGACACGCTTTACGTCGATGCATTCCCATACCCCAACCGATCGACTTTCGCCGTCGCGACTGTAGATAGTCAAAAACGTACCGTCGCCACTGCCTCCACGCGAGCCTCAACACAAACTCAAGCGGAAGAGATAGCCATTGCGCTGTCCCTTACCTCCACTCGTCGCGACTACGTGAGAGTAATCACGGATTCGCAGGAAGCCTGCCGACATCTTCAAAAAGGTCTACTCCCTCGCACTGCCCTACGCATCATGGAACACTCCACGTACCTCCCAGAGGTGTGCCACATTTTTGGACCCCTGGCCATTGTGGATTGGCTGGCAATGAAGCGGCGCACGACGCGGGAGAAGTGGTACACCGCGCCATTGCCCCCGAACCTCCTCCCAGCACCCTGGATTCCCACCCCTACTCACCTACAATGACATCACACACTACAAGCTCTCTCGTCGCACCTTCCTTCCACCTCACCCGTCTCTAACAAAAGCCGATGAAATCACTCTCCGTCAACTTAAAACCCCGTCCTTCCCTCACAATACACTTTGGCATTTGATTTTTACCACCTCTCACTCACCACAGTGCAAGTTTTGCCCCGAAAGGGGTACACTTTATAACATCGTATGGGAATGCTCCCACACACCCGACCTCCCTCCCAATTCGCACCCATCCCCTTCACAGTGGTCGGCGCAGCTGTCCAGCTCTGAACCCGGCTCCCAGCTTAACCTGGTGAGACGGGCCCGGACTACCAGCCAGAGCCAGGGACTCATGGACTAAGGAGTCCCCCCACTGGTCTTCCTCCCCACACGGAGTCGGATTGGGCCTCAATAAAAGTTTATTTCACCACCTCCTAGAATTGTATTTGTTTTGCGGCGTTAATTTTTACTCCCACCAATGCCACATTGACGTGTGTGCTGTGCGTAACCCGGTGACATCCTGGGCTCTTGACCACCTGGCCTTAGAACCACCTTCCTGGCACCACGGCGCTTACTCTGGGCCGTCGCTGCTCTCTCATTTCCACTACGCTGCCTTTGCGCATGTGCTGTGGGCCTTGAACCGGGCTTTTCGGTGGTTCTCTCGGCTACCCTTCCGGCGCTGCGTCCCTTTGGCCGGGAGGCCCCAACTCCTCACTCTGTGGCTGTTGCACACGGCATTGTCAGTGGGATTCCTTCCTACTGACAATCCTAGTGATGCAGAGGCGTCTATCGCTGTACCTGGGCTGGCCTTATCGTATGGCTGCTGCCCCGGAGGATATTCCCAATGTTCGAGGTTGCTGGTGGCAACTATTTCGTGTACTATGGAATCTTCTTAAGGCTTCGATGCAGATGCCTCCGAATTACTCCGGTTTATTCTCGGCTAACCCGAAGACTGTGTGAAAACTTTCTACGGCCTTTTCTTCAGAGGGGGGAGTGCGTGGTAATCAGACAAGTGGAGAGTGTGGTAATCAGACAAGTGGCCGTGGTCAATCCCACGTGATAGATATTTACCGGTACGAATATGTGGCGCGGGACATAACAGAGACCAGAACATAGCGGACAGTGCGGGACTAGGTGTGCGTAGCTGGACTGGATGGGAAAGGACCTTGGGGAAACGGTACTTCTAATAAAGGTGTGGTTTTAGGGGACGCAGTGCCTTTTTGGGCAACCGCGGCCGGGTGCAAGGATCTCGGTACCACAAGCCATACTTTCACAGGTACTTGTGTGAAACTCTATGTGTATAGGTTGGCGTAAATATGTATATGACGCATTCGGTGCTAAACAATCGGGGTGCTGATTTTTCTCATAATCGCAAACTGCAAATTTACCCGTGATTGTTTGTTGAAAGGAAGCACGAATATTTATTTCACTGTCAGAGTATGACTACTGCATGTCGTGCCGTACAGAAAATGTATACTAAAGGTCGATAAAGTAACCCTTTAGCGTAGTTACCCAAGGTTTTGCGGGAATTAAAACAAAAAACTAAGAAAATAACCATATAACTGCGGCGCTGGTGGCAATCGAAGCCCCGCCTTTAGCGCGTGAAGCGAGTATATTACCACTGCGCCACATTTTGAAGTCTTCTGATCGCAGCGCCCCTAAAGAATTTCACCCGTTTTTTGCTTCACTTTTGATGTATTGAAAGCATAGGCGTTAGAACCTCCAGTTCACTCTAGTAAAGGTTCCCGCGACGACGTCTAACCACCTGGTCGTAGCATTCTCAGGGTTTCTCGCTTCCAGCTGATATTCATACCTTGTGCTCCCGCGTGTGCGGCTGCCTACGTCGCCACACGTCACATTAGAGTCATGTATCTTGCATTCTTTGTCGAGGTGTTTGAGGGGCTTCTTGTTTTGCAGCCTTGATGGGCACAACGGGCTGATCGCTAAGTGACCAGGCTTCTTGCAGACAGCGCGGAAACTATGCTCCTCACAGTCCCCGTTGCCAATCATGTCGTGATTCTTGCCGCAAGATTTGCAAACTCCGGGGTTAGGGCAATGGCGACGCACTTGTGCTGTCTGGTGGCACACAAGGGTTCAAGGTTTGAACGGGTAGACGTTTATCAACTCGTAATGATACCTGACGACTCTGGGAAGCCTGGGTGTGGCGAATGTGACTACTGCTCTGTTGCTTTTACCCATTCTTTTGACATCCAGGATGGTGGTTCGTTCGTTGTAGAGTTCATTCATAATGTGCGAGTCTGACTCTGGGTCTTCGTCTGTTATCACGCCTTTCCTGGTCTGTTCGGCGCTCCGCAGAAGTACCATTTCCACTTCCACATGCACAAAACTATTTTCACTTGGCCCGGTCAACTTCTTTACGCTGCAGTGTCGAGTTGCTTGCTCGTCGCTGTAAAGCGTGAACAGGACTGAGTTGACATTGTCGTTCTTTTTAAGGGTAGCCAGGTCGATATTGCTAAGCTTAGTTGCGGTACGGGTGAGATAATCCGAGAGAGTTTGCCCAGGGATTTTTGCCAAGGGACAGCCGTTGAGCGTATGCATTAAATCATGATAACGAGGAAGGTTTGCCCGGTCCTCGGTGGCTGCTGGATCCTCGGTGGCTGTTCTTTTCATCTCTCTGAGCTTGCTACGGCTGCGCAATACACTCCAAAGGTCGTTAGATTTAGCGCCGTCTTCGCCTTCATACGGTTCCAACGGTCTCTTTTTCTTCAGCTCGGTGAGGTCGCCGGAAGCTTCAGACTCGTAAACGTTGGTATCGTCCATTTGAGCGGGCTCAGTACACTGCGCTGGCGCTGCGGAGTCCATGTTATGAAACACCATCCGTTGGGCTGGAATCGCTGCAGTGCACGGCCCGCCCAGGCTTCTCAAGCTTGGACGTTCCCTGGTTTCCCTATAGGTGGCGTAAAAATCGACGCTCCACGTGACCAACCTACAGCGCAGTTTTCGACCATCAAATCCACCAGAAGCCGCAACTGAAAGGTTACTTTTGGTAGAGGATACAGAACATTCATTTCGTGACTCAGACAGCCAACAAAGTTCGCGTACGATGTGTTGTTTAAAAATATGATTAACAAGTTCCGCATCAAATATGCGTTGAGCAAAAATGTACTCAACTTTTTACGAACAGCCGACTGGTGCACCACCTCGCTCCTGAATTCGCAACTACAAAGCCGCCAAATAAAATTGAAACCGCTGCAACGGCCCACCGTTTCTATGTGCGCGGAGCACTGGTTTTGTGACTGTTATTGCTGTTATGTGCTTTTGCGTCCATCATTTGTGGAGAGGACTGGCAAAACACGGAAATTGTGTGCTTGTGGAGTGACAAATGTAAGAAATTCAGCATCGGAAGACAGCTGTCGAGGCCAGAATATTTGATTCCCCCAACAGAAAGTGAGTGTTATACAGTGCGCTAGAAAGACGGTGCAAACGAAACCGTTGTCGCCGTCAATACCTCATTTGCGCATGACTTCCGCCGGAATATTTTCTTATTACATGATTCAAATATAAAATCTGCATTCCGCGGAGTTTTTGATCATGGTGCATACAAAGTTAGCAAAAAAAACTTGAAAAAAGACAAAAACCCTTAAGAAACACCCTCTCAACTGTCCTGGCCGCTCTCGAACATTTCTGACTATCTAGGACCCAAAAAGTTGTGGGCACATTTGCTTCAAAAGGTGTGTCATTAATTCGGAAGTAACTTTTGAGGCTACCAAACGACAGTAATTCACCCAGGCTTTACCTAACGGTTGCTTTTCTGTTTTGACGCGTTCGTGAGCATTTAGTCAACAGCGCTTTGTTACAACTAAAGTTTGCCTTCATAGAGACGTGGTGATGCGAGTTAGGTTATATTAGCATGCCTTGTGACAGCTGATGCTTGCGTCATGGTTAATACGCATGAACTCAAAAATACTGCATTGTTTTTTTTAAGGGGTCGGTGTTCATTTAGGCATTCTGGCTGAACCTTCAACATCGTCGGCGCACGCAACAACTGCACCAAGGACTGGGAGGCCATTTCAACTCTTCGTGCTTGCCTGATATGACAGCCATGCGCCCGACTGGTGTGTTTATCTATATCTAACTTCCACTTATAGTTGTTTCTCTGAATTTGTGCGACATGATTCTCTTAACTATTCGTTCTTCCAGTTTAGTTTACATTTTTCACTCATTCCTTGTTATTTTTTGAAGATACAACCAAAGAACAAAGAAGCACACACCGGAAGGCGACCACATCAAGTTCTCAGCACGAGCAAATGTACTATTATGCCTGCAGATAAATGTTACAAAGTGCGAGGTATTTTCACCAAATGTTAAAAAGAAGGTCAGCATATATCAATGCGTTCATACATGTGATGTGCATATTTCTGAGTATGAATTGAATAGTTGTTGTTCAATTCAAGAACACGATATTCGGTGTCTAAAAATATTTAACTTCTGCCGAGTATTCGGTATACTGCAAATATTCAGACGCATCAAAATGTGCGATGTGATATTGTTATGTAGCTAGCCACTAAGCTCACTCTAGCCCCGAAATTGAACGTTTATTAATTAATCACGATGCGTACAGATTGGCAAATGTAAGAAAGCAAATGCGGGTTCTAGTTTACTTTCTTCCATTCCCTTTCACTGCTGCTCAAGAGTACTTCACTTTCTCGGTACATTTACAACACTTCGCACAATAAAAAGTGCTGTAAGACCAACTGTACAGCTCCTGTTATCAGCGTAAAGCAAGTTCGTGCAAGAAGCTGAGAGGAAGTAAATTTTATTGGAGCAGCTCATTTCTGATAGACACTATGATTCTATGCTCTGGTGATCGAGTAGGTGTCTCCTTTGTTAATAGCGCTGTGTGGACCTTGCAGGTGGACTTTAAACCTTTGTACACGAAGAAATGTGAGGGGTCAGAGTTTGTCTTGGAGGTCTGGAGATGTAGTAGCCCGGGTCATCTAGAAACAGGGATAAGCGTGTGGCAAAAGTGAGGAAGGAGGAGGTGTGGTGCTTTGTACCTGAAGAGCAGATTGCTTTAGCGAGTTGGATGGGTTGCCTACGAATGCCTCGCAAGGGCTTTTTGTATCGAATATAATAAGGGAGGCCACTGCTACACTCAGTTACTAAGCGTTTGAATATCCCTGTTCCCTCCAGGGCACAATTTTACATGTAGCCACCCACTGCAAATTGTTGCACAAAAGGGTGAAAACTATTTAATCAATGCACCATGATGTCACTCCCAAAAATAGCGCACGCAGGCAGGTCTTGTTGTCAATTGTAAGGAATGGAAGATAGTAGATAGTATTGGTTGAACCTACAAGGAGACTAAGAACTTTAAGTCGTGTACCGAACTGTGCAGTGCAGTTCATGCATTGCAGTGTCAAATCATATTTGTAAGTCTTGCTTACTGATGTGCATGGTTTTTTGCATTTATCAATCACTGAAGCATAAAAAGTGCTTTTAAAATTTTACTGTCAATACAGTATAAGGCCATCCAATTACTACTGGCAAAATTCAACATTTCATTTCATTTCTTTACACCTGAAAGGGCATTACATAAGATGGGGGGAGGCGGCGGCTCTTGGCCGATGTATTGTCAGTGTTGTAACGCGTACAAAAAAATAAGACGATGAGAGAAAAAAGAATACAAGATTAACGAGGTGAAATTCAACTCATTGCAGCAAACGGTGTTAATCAGGGTAATGGAACTAACAATGTGGCTCTTCGACATGCAAGTGCGAGTCAACACAGAGCGCGTAATACGTTATTGTGCAGCTGAGTTCTGAAATCATATTTATCCTCTCTTGCTTATGGAAATTATATTTAATGTCACCTTTTTACTGTGTAAGTATGAATGTAAAATTATTTAGACCGAGCGTGTTTAATTACATTCTATAGGTCTTCAGCACGTGAAATATTGTCACGAAGCCAGAGACGGCGCTGTTGTCTTGAAGGAAAACACGTTTATTGGAGCGAACGTGTGCTCCCCTAACAACTCAAAGAATACACAGGCGGCGAAGCAGCAGTCAACAAAGTGACGTATTGTATTCGAGCGAGCGTCGAGGATCGGAATGCCGTGGCGTCTGCTCTGCAGGCTTTTTTCTTTCGCGCGAGTGTTTCTGGAACCGTCGATTTACATCCAGAACATTGTAGATCAGAGAAGATTATTCTGGGCTAAAGACGTTAAGACGAAACAGTCTGCTTATCTGAATGAGATAGCCCGTGCGGCATAAAAATAAAGAATGCAAGACGCGCTTCGCTTGACACAGATTACTGCGCCGGGCGTGGCCGGGCAGTAAAAACAAACAATAAATAAACAAACAAAGGCATACATGGTTCGCGGCAATATCTCATTCAAGAGTATTAATTAGCGCACATGATTTGTAACCGCCGTAGAGCGTAATAACCAGCTGATACCAACGGTATGTACATCCTATTGTTGAACGGTAAAGCTACTGTTTATGTCAACATCAAGTATAATAATGGGGCATGCAAGAAGCATTACTGTAAATAAACTAGTTAGCAATTTTCACGCAACAGAGCATATCGGAGTACCTTTAAAAATTTCAATGTGTTGGTAAAGAAAGTCAGATAAATATTTTTAACGCCGTAGGTGTTTCTTTTTCTTTTTCTTTCAACTTGTGATGCTGATTAGCGCGTTCTTGGGGCCTGTCGCACGGCCTGTCGCACCCCCCAAAAGAGATAGAGAAAAAAACTCCGTGCCTCAAACACTCGCTCACGGATTTTAGTTCCATTGCTACGTTCAAATGTAGATATGTTCGCAGTAAGCGATAGAGTTCGCAATAACTATCGCTTTAATCCGAGAGAATTTCCAAGCGTATGTGTCCTTCGTAACTTGTTGCGACGTCCAAAAAGAAAAAAAGATACGGGCAGCAGAATATTGGAAGCAATGTGCCCTTCGTTCGAAATCTTAGCGCAAGTGAACGAGTTGTTATGGCAAAAAAAAAAATGTCACGAAAGTGACGTACAATTGCAGCGATCGAAACGAAATGATGTCCTGGCCTCTGTAAACTTGCGGATGTCAATAAACGATTTGTTCTCACTTGCTGCTCACTGTGGTCTGTGCCAGTCGAGGCCATCTGGTCACCTGGCGTAACATCACTCCACTAGCGCGGCGCAAATAAACACGCGGCCAGCGTGCCAGCTAGGAACCAGCAGGAGCAGCGAGCCGGCGGCCGCCGTGCGAAGGCAGCCATGTTATTAAGGAGCTCAAGCGGCCTGTGCAAAAAGCATCCGCCATGTTTACAAAGCCTTGTTTACAGCACCATCAAGCGAGCGTCCTCGGTAGTTCACGACGCCGCCACTACGCTTTTTCTGGCAGTACAGGCAAAGCTAGACCTTTGCTTCTCTAAAATCCTCCATGTTCTGTGGCCCGCCCCGAAGCGCTGGCTCTTTGGCATGGTCGTTCAATAGAACTAAGCCTAATGGTGGCGTTGTCGACCAAGTTACTCGGAAATCACCATAAAACACCGAACTCGCTCACTGCTGTCGTTGAGATGATGCACTGGTCGCTCTGGCACGCGAAAAACACAAAACTGCGGTAGTACCAAGTGGAAAACCGCGTTGACGAACATTACTCGACGGAGCCGAGGTGAAGGCGTCTGTTCTCTTCCTGGCCCCTAGCGGGAAAGGAAAAAAAAGCCCACGAGAGATAAATCCGGCACAGAATAAATATGGGTTGGGGGGCACTCGTCAAGCACTCAAAAACTAAAAGTAAGTTACCTTTGTCACTCAAAAATTAGAAGCCGTTCCACTCAATGTGAAAGCTGTCGGAAATGCAGAGCAGTGATTCGCCATAGTGGCCTGTACCGCTGTTATCCGCTTACTGCTACCACCCCATGCCATTCAAATTTCCCGCCTTCGCAGTGCTCGCGCGCCCCCTGCCTGAAACTGCGCCAGCGGGAGTTCTGTTCTCTTTGTTCTTTCCTCCCCGCACGTGCCGGCGTTGCACTGCCACCGTAATTGGGCCCATCTCCCCGCGAGCGGGACTCGAGTAAATGCGTCGCATAGGGGGTGGGTGTATTGCGTTAACGTTTAGTGTTTGGGGAGTTGGTGGTAGTGAATGCGTTGTATCAGGAGCTTCTTGACGTAGTTTGAATGAGTCAAGGATATAAGGCGCGGTGGTAGCCTCCCATTCTGTGTCGGCTTTGTGGCGCAGTGGGTAGAGCACCATGTACATTGCGTTCCGCCCGCAGGGTCGAGGGATCGAAACCAGGCGCCGGATA
This sequence comes from Haemaphysalis longicornis, assembly GCF_048455015.1. Lineage (NCBI taxonomy): Eukaryota > Metazoa > Arthropoda > Arachnida > Ixodida > Ixodidae > Haemaphysalis > Haemaphysalis longicornis. The sequence goes on from NW_027526460.1 coordinate 161,732,315, forward strand.
GTATTTTTTTTATATAGTGTAGGGGGAGGGGTGCGGACAACGACTACGGACGTCAACGCGGGTGACATCGTGAGTTACTGAAAGGCTCTGCATTTAAAAGAAAAAAATGCACAACCAGTGCATACTGTCGGTGGCGACATTCGTAGCTCCAATATTGAAACGAATAATGTTAAGAATAACACCCAGGGGCAGGCATTGAGCTAGCTGGATCAGAGAGCAAAAAAAAAAAAAAATAAATCGACTGCGGCTGGCCATGTAGTGAAACGAACACGCAACCAGTGGACAATTAGGGTAACAGAGTTTATATCAAGATATGGGTCTAGAAGAAGGCGAAAGCCATTAACCCGATGGATAGATGAAGTAAAAAAATTCGGGGTAAAATATATACTAGAGTAGCGCAGGCCGGGAGCAGTTGGAGGTCAATGGGACAGGCCTTCGTCCTGCCGTAAACCTGAGTAAGCTGATGAAAATCATTCTGATGATGATCAACCTCAATATGTGAACCCTGGCGTCGTCGCATACTTTTACTTTTCTTATTCCGACAAAGATTGCTATAAACCATTTTGCTCCCTTTGATGTGGGCTATGCACTGCTATCTGTTTTCAGACTGTTCCCGTTTTGTCGATAATGTTCTCCATCTCGTTGGATGTCACCGGATGAGAGTATGCATCAGGATGGCTGCATGCAGACGAAATTCCACGACGTATACGATTCGCAGCTCAACAGTGCACGTCACTTTGACTGCTCTTAGATGTTAGAGATTTTCTTATAGTTTATTGCGGAACGCACTGTCGAGCAGCGGCAACATTTTTGAGTCCCTTAGGTAGTTTTTTCGCTTTCAAATGTGAAATGAGAACGCGGTTTACCGATGTGCTGGTGAACTTTCTTAAAAATCCCGGTTCATTTCTACTCTTGGATAAAACCAGCGCGAACTCAGACGAAGACGAAGGACAGCGGCTGTCCTTGTGAAGACGAAGTGCAACACAAGGACAGCGGCTGTCCTTGTGTTGCACTTTCTTCTTCTTCGTCTGAGTTCGCGCTGGTTTTATCCAAGAATGTATTTCCAAGTAGCCCAGCTTGCAACCCTCCTGCAGTTCGTTTTTCTACTGCTTAGAAGTCATGGGGGGAGTCAAGGCGCATGTCTTTGAGCTTAACCCCTATGCTCGATGTGCCTATTCCTCTTGTCGGCCCTGTGCAGCACGAACCACGGTTGGGGGAGGGAAGAATCTTCGTGTCACATAAAGCACAGAACCGCCTTCGTTGATTGCGTTTAAGGCGTAGTTTACGACCTGCCTTTAAATCGTAGAAAAAGGTATATCGGCCAAATCTGGAAGATGACCCAAAGACCGCCCGGGCGAAAAGCATAATAGTGTTAAAAATAAAACGGTTGGTCATCTCACCACTCACTGCGACACATGCGGCTGTGAGCCGCTGTTTGAAGATTGCCTTGTTTATCGGCACGAACTTCAACACGCTAACTCAGTAAATTATAGAGGGTGCTAAGATGGAAGGACTGGGTGAGAAGTGTCTCCGTATAGCCTCAATTGCACTCACGCAGAAGGAAATTGACTATCTTAACAGAACACGTGCCGATTGGTTGGCTCTATGATTTTTCAAGCGGGTTCTTTCATGTGTTTTTTCATGTTCTGTTTTCTTTAATTTCATTTATATTTGGCGCTGTTGGAGAAAATAAAATCCAGTTGTAAATCAGCGTTTCGTCTGTCCTCTTGCTTTCGTCCTTTGTCTCGTCGTTTGCGCTGTCGTTCAACATGCAGCATTAACTCGTCTAAGTTTTCACGTTGTTTAGCTCAAAGGGCTTACCCAGTGACATCTTCGACGGTGTCTTTCACTTCTAAGCACGCGCACATAACGGATCGCCGGTTTATGCACGCACGGCCTGGGAGTGGAGGTAGCGTGGGGTGGAGGTGCGTGTACGCGCAGCATTAGGTTTCACGCTCTTACTGATGACGTGTCCGTTGAGCTGGCGGGAGGTATAAACGAGTGCGTCAAACGGCTCAACGCGACCTGCCAAAAGTCCGCAGTGGTCGAGCGGATTGAGTTGTGTTACACAGATATTAAGACGCCTACTACGCCGGAGGGAAACAGTCAGCTCCACGTCTATCTGCTAAAATAAAGCTAGGGCCATTCCAAATTTCGTTGAGCTGTTTGGTTAGGAAGCATGTTGGATCACAAATTACAAACGAACGTGTTTTGTTTCGAGCTCTGCGTTTACTCCGCCCAGCTTTGCAGATCATACTCCTTCACGGAGTGGAAGGGCACATATTTTTTTGCATTGCCCAGATATGCGCATCTGCAGCAAAGGCAAGTGTCTGTTTTCGTGGCTCTGAGGGTGTATATATGTGTTTTATGTGAAAATAAATCTTTCAGTTGTTAGCAACCCCGGTTCTGTCCTTCTTTCCTGTACGCCATTTATAGTTCGCGCCTAATTTTCAGCAATTTATCTTCACCAAGTAGCTCTACTCCCCATTTTACTAAAGGAGTACTCACCGGAGAGTACTCTCGCGTGAAAAGAGTGGACCACGGCTCAGCACAAAAATGTTCCACTACTGCGGAGGTCCGCTGTTGCCAAGTCAGACTGTGGAGAGTGCTGCATTTGCAAGTACGGCTTCCACAGACACTGATGTAACACATGTCGCTGATTAACTTCATGTTAAGGAAAACGTAACTGCTGGAACAGAAATATTCGCTTTTTCGCACGTATTTGCGGCCGCGCTTCAAGTGCCGAGCACTACAAGTAGCACTTGCAAAGTCTATGCTGAGCATTCCGATAGTAAGAAGACATCATTTTCAATCCTTGTATACCCTTTTGGGCGAAGCTGCTCATCACGGGATAGTGATAAGGAAGTTCTTGTCCGGTGTCCAAAATGCGACTCTATAAAAGTAAGCAACAACACTTACAGCTGTGTGGGCAGGTCAGTTTATGTGAAGTCCTATTCAAAGAGTGGCCAGGAGGACTCAGCTTTTGCGCCAAGGAGGTGGCGATCCCTTCTCGATTCGCAAAAGCGTAAACTGAAGGCGCGGGACTTTCTTCAGCCACAGGGACAGCAAGCGAGTAAATCGAGTCGCGTCCAGCTAACTCGTGAAAAGCACAAGGCTTCGATCGGAAAGCTCTGCCAGCGCAAATCTGTACGGCTGAAGCTCAAATCATCGTTCCGCGTGACGTCGAGCTATGTTACAAAAATGAATGGGCTGGAAGCTGCCCTTCGTCCGTCACCGCACGCGAAGCAGGCAGTGTACACCTGGTATACGTATTACTGGCAGAAAATACGTCCAGGACCTTCTTCATTGTCATTATTGGCACACGCGGACCTAAGACACGCAAAGCCAGGTGCATGGTGATTTTCAAGCCTAAAGGGCGCATAAGAATGAGTGGTGATGCATCTTCGGATCGGGCTTTCAACCGGAACTTTCACTTGCTAGCTAATTGGAATTACAGAAGAAACACTTGCCGTTCATACTGGCAGCTTTTGTCATGGTGTAAAATCGACGCAATGTCTTTTCCTTTTTTTGTGAGCTGACGAAACCGACGACTTCATTAGCAGGACTTAAGAAAAGAATATTGTCTTTTGAACATTATTCCAGAAGTGTTGACGACCATTCGAAATTGTGTGCGCGTGACGTTTTTTGAAAATGTGGTGTGTATCCCCAACAACTTTCTTCAGTGGAGGGCATAGTGATAAGTTAAAGGACCGCGGTGATGTGTGTAAGTTGAGAGAAGCTTGGATGAAGACGAAGATTAATACGAAGATGACAGACCGTGGACAGTCTCCATTACTGCATAGGCGCCAGGGCAAGGGAGAGGACGGGTGATCGGGACTGGTGACGAAGCAGGGGTGGGTTAGGAGGAGCTACGGTTTGGAAAGCTGCCTGCAATGATGCGGCAGTCGCGGCCTCCCGAGGCCGTCGTCAGGCCGCCCGAGACCCAGCCAGGCTGTAGAGACATCCCCTTCTACGAGCACCTAGTCGACCGCGCATTAATTCGCCGGCTTTGACTGTGCAACGTTGTGTATCCGGTGTCAACTGAGGCCGCCGACAACCGAGACTGTACCAGCATCGATTCCATCGACGGCGTCAGGCCACGTGAGACGTTTAATCAATCACGGCTGTTTCTTTAAGTGAATTTGAAACCCTCGTTTTTTTGCTCGCGCGCACCGAAACTAAGTGTTGTTAGCATTTAGTGTCTTTATTATCCCGTTCTGTTTGTAACTGTAACGCCCTTCTCATTAAATCGTCTCGTCGAGATGAATGTTCGTCTCCGTATTGTACGCCCGTCTCAAGCGTCTGTCTGGTTGCTGCAATGCCAGTCTCGAGGAATAGGAGCCACCAATACCACTACATTACATTATCACAAGAGTATACCGACAGAATTACATGCACGCAGGATCTTTCCTTGGCGGTTACATTACTTACCAGTGAAAGATAAAGATGTTTTCGGTGCCTTCCGCGTCTTTCAGTGCGCCATTCTGGCAAACGATACAACGCCAAAATTAAAAGGGCTGATCCTTACGCACCTTCCAGGAAGGTAAAAAAATCAGTGCCCTTCCACTCTTTGAAGAAGGATGACCTGCGAAGCTAGGCGCAGTAAACGCACGGCACGACACAAAACACGTTCGTTTGTAATTTGCGATCGAACATCCTTCCAAACCAAACAGCTCAATGAAACTTGGAATGAACCTAGCTTTATTACACTTGGAATGACCCTCGCTTAATGACCCTAGATTCACATTTCGGACAACGGACATGAACTTCCTTATCACTATCCCGTGATGAACAGTTCCGCCCAAAATGGTATACAAGGATTGAAACGGATGTTTTCGTAATATCAGGATGCTCAGCATGGACTTTGCAAGTGTTTTAGTGCTCGGCACTTAAAGCTCAGCCGCAAATACGTTCGGAAAAGCGAACGTTTCTGTTTCATCAATTACATTTCCCTTAAAATGAAGTTCATCCGCAACATGTGTTGCATCAGTGTTTGTGGAAGCCGTACTTGCAACTGCAGCTCTCTCCACCGTCTAACTTGGCGCCAGCGGACCTCTGCAATAGTGGAACGTTTTTTTGCTGAGCCGTGGTCCACTCTTTTCACGCGAGAGTACTCTCCGTTGGGTACTCCGTTAGTAAAATGGAGATTAGAGGTAGTTGGTGAACATATATTGCTGAAAATTAAGCCCGAACAATAAAACGCGGACAGGAAAGAAAAAACGTCTCCGTTGAGTACTCCGTTAGTAAAATGGAGATTAGAGGTAGTTGGTGAACATAAATTGCTGAAACTTAAGCCCGAAAATAAAACGCGGGCAGGAAAGAAGGAAACCACCGGGGCTTGCTAAGAACTCAAAGATTTATTTTTACCGAAAACACATATATACACCCTCAGTGCCAA
>NW_027526460.1:161737735-161754975 GCF_048455015.1 Haemaphysalis longicornis
CCGTTTCCTAAAATTTGCCGGGGCGGCGTCCCGAATGCAGCAGCAGCGCCGCCCACGGCCGGGCTAGAGGGTCGGACGCCGCCGCTGTTGCCCGTTCATGCGTCAGCAGAAAGAAAACGCAGAGGAGCGTCTGCCGAAGGGTGAGACAGCGACATCTAGGCATCCTGATGTGCTAGGTTGGGGCTACCACACAGCGCGACACAAGCGCAAACACCAAAATAATGATTCATGTAAGCTTAGTGATTCCCATTTATACCGATATAAACTAGTTACATTATTAGGTATGAGAATTGCGAGAAAGCTGAAGGAACTTCTATAATTGTGATTTATCAGAACCAGTGGCGCCTTTCCTCTTTTGTAATACCTCTTAAAACACAACCGAGTTGGTAATCATAAATTTAGAAAACGGAGTCATATTCGTGGCAAGCAGTGCGCAAAAGGTAGCGTTTCTCTAGCGGCCATGTGTCTGTATGTGGTTTGTAAATTTGGGTTTCCCACCCTGCAAATCGATCCTTAGCGTATCTACCGTTCGGCCATTTAATTCCTCGGGTACTGTCGAACAAGTTAATCAAGCCGTGCGAAGGAAGCGTGCAATGGACGCGGAGCTGCGCCAAAACAGGCGCAAAACAACCGTCGCTAAAGCAGACGACAAAGCCGTACCACCTACGCCCCCTCACCTCCCCCTCACCTCCCCAATGCCGCCATACGGCTACAAAGGAAAGCTATACAGGTTTCTCGGAAGCTTCGCAGTTTAAGAAAAATTCGTCCTGGACCCGGATCAATGCAGCCATACGGCTACAAAGGAAAGCTATACAGGTTTCTCGGAAGCTTCGCCGTTTAAGAAAAATTCGTCCTGAACCCGGATCAATGCAGCCATACGGCTACAAAGGAAAGCTATACAGGTTTCTCGGAAGCTTCGCAGTTTAAGAAAAATTCGTCCTGGACCCGGATCAATGCAGCCATACGGCTACAAAGGAAAGCTATACAGGTTTCTCGGAAGCTTCGCAGTTTAAGAAAAATTCGTCCTGGACCCGGATCAATGCAGCCATACGGCTACAAAGGAAAGCTATACAGGTTTCTCGGAAGCTTCGCAGTTTAAGAAAAATTCGTCCTGGACCCGGATCAATGCAGCCATACGGCTACAAAGGAAAGCTATACAGGTTTCTCGGAAGCTTCGCAGTTTAAGAAAAATTCGTCCTGGACCCGGATCAATGCAGCCATACGGATACAAAGGAAAGCTATAAAGGTTTCTCGGTAGCTTCGCAGTTTAAGAAAAATTCGTCCTGGACCCGGATCAATGCAGCCATACGGCTACAAAGGAAAGCTATACAGGTTTCTCGGAAGCTTCGCAGTTTAAGAAAAATTCGTCCTGGACCCGGATCAATGCAGCCATACGGCTACAAAGGAAAGCTATACAGGTTTCTCGGAAGCTTCGCAGTTTAAGAAAAATTCGTCCTGGACCCGGATCAATGCCGCCATACGGCTACAAAGGAAAGCTATACAGGTTTCTCGGAAGCTTCGCAGTTTAAGAAAAATTCGTCCTGGACCCGGATCAATGCAGCCATACGGCTACAAAGGAAAGCTATACAGGTTTCTCGGAAGCTTCGCAGTTTAAGAAAAATTCGTCCTGTACCCGGATCAATGCAGCCATACGGGTACAAAGGAAAGCTATACAGGTTTCTCGGAAGCTTCGCAGTTTAAGAAAAATTCGTCCTGGACCCGGATCAATGCAGCCATACGGATACAAAGGAAAGCTATACAGGTTTCTCGGTAGCTTCGCTGTTTAAGAAAAATTCGTCCTGGACCCGGATCAATGCAGCCATACGGCTACAAAGGAAAGCTATACAGGTTTCTCGGAAGCTTCGCAGTTTAAGAAAAATTCGTCCTGGACCCGGATCAATGCAGCCATACGGCTACAAAGGAAAGCTATACAGGTTTCTCGGAAGCTTCGCAGTTTAAGAAAAATTCGTCCTGGACCCGGATCAATCCAGCCATACGGCTACAAAGGAAAGCTATACAGGTTTCTCGGAAGCTTCGCAGTTTAAGAAAAATTCGTCCTGGACCCGGATCAATGCAGCCATACGGCTACAAAGGAAAGCTATTGGCGGTGAGATCTTTGAGTGGCGCCCCCTGGCTCTGACGTCGGCTTAGGGATTCGCGCCGCTGTCGTCTGCTACACTCCGCTTGTGAGGGCCAACAGTGCTTGGGCTAGAAATCGCCCGCTTCGTTGCTGTAGTGCGTTAAAAAGCGTATTTCTAGCGACTCAGTTATTTTGCCAGCTTCTGACGCATCTGAATAATTTGAAGCTGTATCCCCCACAAGCTTGCAACACACGAAGAGATAGAGAACAACTTTCTTCAGAGTATCGGTCAGAAGATCATGTGTAACTCGTCCTTTTTTGCTTATTCGCGAGGATCAGCGATCAGAGCTTCTCGATAAGTATTCAAAATGCGTAGGCTTCCCTGCAGTGTTTTTGAGATGCTCCTATGAAGACTCAACAGTCTAATACTACGTACCAAGCAGCGGCCTCTACACGCTCATCGCACAGCAGGAAATAAAGCGGCTTTCTTCTGTTTCTTTCGTTGTTGTCTTGTATCGGATTAATGTTTCTTGCTTTTTTTTCTGCCCAACGCATTAATTTTTCTGCGCCGTCACCAACTTCTTATTAGGAGGTCTCGGGATGTTTTAAAGCCTCACAAAGGTCGTGTGGATATTTCCTTCATTTTGTATGGCATACATTCCCTTCTTCACAAATTGGCTTTCATTACAGCTGCGTGCAAGAAGGTGCATATCCGCAGCGTGCTTTGTTTATTCACATGCAAATACAATGAGAAGGTTTGTGCGACGCCACCGCGATCGCGCCCTAAACAACGTGGTCCACAGTACTCGAAGGCGGCTTTTGTGCTCCGAATTTCTATCGTAATTATATCGTTATCATAACGAACTGACTCTCAACTCGAACAATGATGACATGATTACGGTGTTGAAGGCATGATATACTCGCTAAATAACGTAATAAATAGTATACCTGCATATATTACAAGACTCGAAACCGAAGAAGAATTCCAAGTAGCTCTTTATTGCTTTTCAACCCTTCCAGGTGCGACGAACAAATCCTATTCTACTCGGGATGGCGTTCTATGACTTGAAGAAAATTGCTTTTACTCTCTTGTCCTGGACTGATGACCCCGCCCACTAACCAGATCGATTTAATTGTTAAACAAAGTTTTCCCCTCCTCCTCTTACTCCTCCTCCTCCTCTTGAGTGCAGTTTTCCTATAATGCATATCCGAATATCGGGAAGATATGGCTGTGCAAAATGTTCCGAAATATCCCTCCAGGTCTTAACATACATATATGTGTTACTATAAATTTAACGAAGCCGTGACTCGTTTTGCTCAATAAACCTCCATACTGGTTAGATGCCTGGTATAGAATCAGCACGCGCGTATATACACGCTGGGTTATTTGGAACTCAACCAACAGTTTTTGCAGTCTATAGTGCATGTCGGCAAACTTTCATGCCTTGACAACGTAAAGTGATGTGACAAAACGCGTTCGAACGTTCGGCAAGGTTGCAAAAACTGTTTTACCTTACATATGATTACCGGGAATCGTGATGCCTTCTGCCAAAGCCGACAGCCCTGAAGGCCTAGAATTTGTTTTGGTCTTCTATTTTCGCTGTTGTCGGTTATTAGCAGCTGACTGTTCCTTTTGTTCGAATGCTTACATGAGAAGCTGACGCCTAGCTCCGACTCTTCGCGCTCCGCACAGGACCGGCTTCGCAAGGAATAGGGTGGCGCCGGCAATGTTTCTCCCGTAGCGGTATACAAAACTATACTTTAATTGACACCATGAGCTAGTGTATGCGATTTTAAGCCTATTATTATGATAAAAAGTTACCCACACGCCAATTCTGGTGCGGACAAGCATCAGACGTTGACCGAGCGCAAAGAAACAGCAGGGAGAGCGATCCTGAGTGAAGCAGACGACAAATGCGAGAATCCCTAAGCTGACGTCACGGAGGCGCGCTTCGCAGCGCCGCCTGTGTTCGCGCTCACCGCCAAAACAGGTTTCTCGGAAGCTTCGCAGTTTAAGAAAAATTCGTCCTGGACCCGGATCAATGCAGCCATACGGCTACAAAGGAAAGCTATACAGGTTTCTCGGAAGCTTCGCAGTTTAAGAAAAATTCGTCCTGGACCCGGATCAATGCCGCCATACGGCTACAAAGGAAAGCTATACAGGTTTCTCGGAAGCTTCGCAGTTTAAGAAAAATTCGTCCTGGACCCGGATCAATGCAGCCATACGGCTACAAAGGAAAGCTATACAGGTTTCTCGGAAGCTTCGCAGTTTAAGAAAAATTCGTCCTGGACCCGGATCAATGCCGCCATACGGCTACAAAGGAAAGCTATACAGGTTTCTCGGAAGCTTCGCAGTTTAAGAAAAATTCGTCCTGGACCCGGATCAATGCAGCCATACGGCTACAAAGGAAAGCTATACAGGTTTCTCGGAAGCTTCGCAGTTTAAGAAAAATTCGTCCTGGACCCGGATCAATGCAGCCATACGGCTACAAAGGAAAGCTATACAGGTTTCTCGGAAGCTTCGCAGTTTAAGAAAAATTCGTCCTGGACCCGGATCAATGCAGCCATACGGCTACAAAGGAAAGCTATACAGGTTTCTCGGAAGCTTCGCAGTTTAAGAAAAATTCGTCCTGGACCCGGATCAATGCAGCCATACGGCTACAAAGGAAAGCTATACAGGTTTCTCGGAAGCTTCGCAGTTTAAGAAAAATTCGTCCTGGACCCGGATCAATGCAGCCATACGGCTACAAAGGAAAGCTATACAGGTTTCTCGGAAGCTTCGCAGTTTAAGAAAAATTCGTCCTGGACCCAGATCAATGCCGCCATACGGCTACAAAGGAAAGCTATACAGGTTTCTCGGAAGCTTCGCAGTTTAAGAAAAATTCGTCCTGGACCCGGATCAATGCAGCCATACGGCTACAAAGGAAAGCTATACAGGTTTCTCGGAAGCTTCACAGTTTAAGAAAAATTCGTCCTGGACCCGGATCAATGCAGCCATACGGCTACAAAGTGTGGCGGCGCCCCAGCAGCTTGCGTCGTCTGCTGCCGCAAACGGGCACGCTCCAGGAACGATGACGCTGGGGCTGAGCCACGAGTGGCGAGTGCTGACCACGCGCTTGCGGTGCGCACTGGGCACGAGCGTGGAATAAAGCAGGGCCTCCAGTTTGGGCCCACGACGCTGTAGCGTGCAGACGTGTGTCTCCTCATCTCTCTGTCGCCGTCGCGACATTGGTGACCCGGACGTTGCAGCGGAGCCACGTACTCAGAATGGACCCTCCCCGCGACGCTAGCGGTCCTTCTGTGTCCTCCGCTGCCTCTTCACCTGGCATCTCCGCCGTCGCTTGCCGTTTGCCCCCCTTCAGCGCTAAGCACCCCGACGTGTGGTTCCTTCAAGCCGAGGCAAGCTTCCGAGTGAGTCACATCACGTCGCAAGAGACCCGCTTCAACCATCTACAACAGTCATTGCCTATTGAGATCGCGGTTGAGGTTCGTGACATCCTTGCCAACCCGCCTACCACGAACCCTTACGACACGTTGAAGGCTGCCATCTTGAGCCGCACGAGCCCTTCGGAACGGCAGCGTTTCCAGGGGCTGCTTTCTGCAGAGGAGTTGGGTGACCGTCGACCTTCGCAGCTCCTTCACGAACTGCAAACCCTGCTCGGCGACGCACCTTCTGCCACGGACTCCCGTTTGTTGAAGGAACTTTTCCTGCGACGGCTCCCCTCTTCCGTGCAGATGATCCTCGCGACTGCTTCTGACCTTCCCTTATCCGCGTTGGCCGCGCATGCTGACAAGATAATGGAAGTTGTCACGTTGCATCCGCCTTTGTCCACGGTGGCATCCGCTCAATCTTCCGACCATACCACCGTGGCGGCGCCTGCTACTCCTTTGCCCTCACCGCTATCCGACGACCTCGCCGCTCTCCGAGAGCGCATGCAAAACTTGGAGGAGCTTGTCGCCTCGGCTGGTTACAGCTCGCCGCCGCCTCGCAACCATCGAGCTCGCTGGTTTGGCCCTTCTCGCCGTACCCCGTCTCCGCAAGTATTTCGCCAGGAAGGCACAACGCGCCAGCCACCTCAACACCCTGATTCATTGTGCTGGTACCATCGCCGCTTCGGTGCAGCGGCGCAACGTTGCACCCGTCCTTGCGGCTGGCCGGGAAACGAGGCGAGGGATCGTTAGCGGCGGCGACCGATTCCCAAGCCAGCGACAGTCGCCTCTTCTACATCACAGATGCAACCAGTGGTCAACGTTTCCTAGTTGACACTGATGCTGAAGTGAGTGTGCTCCCCGCTAATTCCTGTGACCGCACTCAAGCACCACTGTGCCATCTCCAAGCTATTAACAAGTCCAGCATTCCCGTGTACCGAAAAAAATCCCTGATGGTAAACATCGGCCTACGCCGTGCGTTCCGCTGGATTTTCCTCGTGGCCAACGTGAGTCACGCCATTGCCATTCTAGGAGCCGATTTCCTTTCGCACTTCGGCCTCCTGGTTGACATGGCCCGAAAAAGAATCCTGGACGCCACAACCGGCCTTTCTGTCATCGGCAAATCGTCTCCAGTCCATCCGTTCGCATTCACGCTTCTTTGCGACCTACCTTCTCCGTACCGGGAATTGCTGAACGAGTTTCCTTCCCTGACTGCCCCTCCAGACTGGACAAAGCCAGTGAAGCATGACGTCGTTCATCAGATCATCACCACCGGTCCACCTACGCACGCCGTGGCGCGTCGACTGGCTCCAGAGAAACATAAAATCGCGGAACAGGAATTTCACCACATGGTTGAAATCGGCATTGCTCGCCCGTCATCGAGCAACTGGTCCTCGTCGTTACACATGGTCCCGAAGAAATCAGGAGACTGGCGACCCTGTGGTGATTACCGCTCCCTGAACGTGGCCACTGTACCCGACAGGTACCCCCTACCTAATATACAGGACTTCACCAATAACCTCGGTGGATGTACCATCTTTTCAAAGCTTGACCTCCAAAAAGCCTACCACCAAATCCCCGTAGCCCCGGATGACGTCAAGAAAACTGCCATCATTACACCGTTTGGCCTCTTCGAATTCACTCGAATGCCTTTCGGGTTACGCAACGCAGCTCAGACTTTTCAGCGCTTCATAGACGTCGTCCTCCGTGGTCTACCTTTTGTTTTCGCCTACATAGATGACGTTCTTGTCGCCAGTTCATCGCTATCTGAGCACCTGCACCATCTGCGGATAGTTTTCGAACGCCTAGCAGAGCATGGCCTCATCCTTAATAGCGACAAGTGTGCGTTCGGGTTGCCGTCGTTGGAGTTTCTCGGTCATTTCGTTGACTGCAATGGAATTCGCCCTCTGCCAGACAAAGTGAAGGCCATAATCGACTTTCCCCGACCTGAGTCCTTGCGCCAACTGCGCCGTTTCCTAGGGCTGGTGAATTATTACCGACGGTTCATCCCGGAATGTGCGGCCATTGTTCAACCTCTCGAAACTTTCCTTCAAACTCCCAAGTCTCCCGAGTGCAGTCTTGAATGGTTTGAAGCCGCTGATCGCGCATTCACTACCATCAAGGAGCGCCTGGCCTCTTCTACCCTCCTCGTGCACCCGCACCACAACGCTCCCACAAGCCTGATGGTAGATGCTTCCCACTGTGCGATTGGAGGTGTACTTCAGCAGCACATCCGCGGCAGCTGGCAGCCGCTCGGTTTCTTTTCGAAGAAGCTTTCTCCCACTGAGCAACGGTACAGCACTTTCGGACGGGAACTCCTGGCGGCATACCTCGCTGTGAAGCATTTCCGCTTTTTCCTCGAAGGCCGCAGCTTCGTGATCTTCACCGATCACAAGCCTCTTACGAACGCCTTCAAGTCATCGAAGACTACATATTCTCCCCGAGAGACGCGACATTTGGCTTATCTTGCAGAGTTTACGACGGACATTCGGCATGTCAAGGGAGTTAACAACATTCCAGCCGACGTCCTTAGCCGTATTTCCGCCATACAGCGCCCCGGTTTCAGTTCTCAGGAGTTGGCCCAAGCCCAAAGCGATGACGAGGAGCTCCGAACTCTACGTTCTTCAAACAGCTCCTCTCTGCAACTCGAGGACATTCTATGCCCTGATTCGGGAATCAGCATCGTTTGCGACATTGACCCGGTCTCAGGCCGCAGACGGCCGTACCTTCCTGCGTCTCTCAGGCGCATTGCCTTCAACTCTATTCACCGTCTCTCTCATCCTGGAGTTCGTGCCTCACGGCGTTTGATTGCCGAGAGATACGTCTGGCCGGGCATGAATACTGACGTACGCGCCTGGGCCCGTTCCTGCCTTGCCTGCCAACAATGCAAGGTCTCTCGGCATACCACATCGCCTCTGGCTACTTTCCCACTACCGGACTCAAGGTTCTCCACAATTCACGTGGACCTTGTTGGCCCACTACCACCATCTAAGGGCTGCCGCTACATCTTGACAGTGATCGACCGTTTTACCCGCTGGCCGGAGGCTTCTCCAATCGACGATATTACGGCTGAGACTGTTGCTTCCACGCTTATGTCGACGTGGATCGCCCGTTTTGGCGTGCCGTCGGAGATTATCACAGACCGTGGCCGCCAATTTGAGTCCACACTCTTTCGCCACTTGACATGCCTACTCGGTGTTACTCACCTAAAAACAACGGCCTATCATCCTCAAGCCAACGGCATGGTCGAGAGGTTTCATCGTCAGCTCAAGGCCTCGCTGATGGCTCACGAATCACCTGAGCAGTGGGCAGTTCACCTTCCTCTTGTGCTGCTAGGATTGCGCACTGTCATCAAAGATGATCTTGGTTGTGCCGCATCCCAAATGGTCTACGGCACGTCTTTGCGATTACCGGCAGACTTCCTGGTCCCTCCACAGCCTCAAGATAACCCATCCTCTCCTGGCCCATCCTACGTAAAGGATTTAACCCGGTTTTTCAGCTATATCCGTCCCCAACCGCCACGGCCGTGTTCCACAAAACCCACCTTTATTCACCCAAGTCTTTCTGTCAGCCAATACGTTTTCATCCGTGTCGACAGTGCCCGCCGGCCACTTCAACCGCCCTACACCGGCCCTCATCTCGTCATTTCACGCGGCGAAAAGACGTTTACAGTTCGCGTTAACGGCCGCGACACTATCGTTTCCATCGATCGCCTCAAGCCCGCTTTCACCGAGGCTGAAGCGCCTGCCTTCGACACCACCATCCACCACTCCGCCCTGAACACCACCACTCTCCCCTCCGTTCGCAGCCCCACCCGCGAACATCCCAGCGCAAAGACTGTCCGTTTTGCCGACACTCCGTCCGAAGAGGGGGGGGCTATGTGGCGGCGCCCCAGCAGCTTGCGTCGTCTGCTGCCGCAAACGGGCACGCTCCAGGAACGATGACGCTGGGGCTGAGCCACGAGTAGCGAGTGCTGACCACGCGCTTGCGGTGCGCACTGGGCACGAGCGTGGAATAAAGCGGGGCCTCCAGTTTGGACCCACGACGCTGTAGCGTGCAGACGTGTGTCTCATCATCTCTCTGTCGCCGTCGCGACAAAAGGAAAGCTATACAGGTTTCTCGGAAGCTTCGCAGTTTAAGAAAAATTTGTCCTGGACCCGGATCAATGCAGCCATACGGCTACAAAGGAAAGCTATACAGGTTTCTCGGAAGCTTCGCAGTTTAAGAAAAATTCGTCCTGGACCCGGATCAATGCCGCCATACGGCTACAAAGGAAAGCTATACAGGTTTCTCGGAAGCTTCGCAGTTTAAGAAAAATTCGTCCTGGACCCGGATCAATGCAGCCATACGGCTACAAAGGAAAGCTATACAGGTTTCTCGGAAGCTTCGCAGTTTAAGAAAAATTTGTCCTGGACCCGGATCAATGCCGCCATACGGCTACAAAGGAAAGCTATACACGTTTCTCGGAAGCTTCGCAGTTTAAGAAAAATTCGTCCTGGACCCGGATCAATGCAGCCATACGGCTACAAAGGAAAGCTATACAGGTTTCTCGGAAGCTTCGCAGTTTAAGAAAAATTCGTCCTGGACCCGGATCAATGCAGCCATACGGCTACAAAGAAAAGCTATACAGGTTTCTCGGAAGCTTCACAGTTTAAGAAAAATTCGTCCTGGACCCGGATCAATGCAGCCATACGGCTACAAAGGAAAGCTATACAGGTTTCTCGGAAGCTTCGCAGTTTAAGAAAAATTCGTCCTGGACCCGGATCAATGCCGCCATACGGCTACAAAGGAAAGCTATACAGGTTTCTCGGAAGCTTCGCAGTTTAAGAAAAATTCGTCCTGGACCCGGATCAATGCAGCCATACGGCTACAAAGGAAAGCTATACAGGTTTCTCGGAAGCTTCGTAGTTTAAGAAAAATTCGTCCTGGACCCGGATCAATGCCGCCATACGGCTACAAAGGAAAGCTATACAGGTTTCTCGGAAGCTTCGCAGTTTAAGAAAAATTCGTCCTGGACCCGGATCAATGCAGCCATACGGCTACAAAGGAAAGCTATACAGGTTTCTCGGAAGCTTCGCAGTTTAAGAAAAATTCGTCCTGGACCCGGATCAATGCAGCCATACGGCTACAAAGGAAAGCTATACAGGTTTCTCGGAAGCTTCGCAGTTTAAGAAAAATTCGTCCTGGACCCGGATCAATGCAGCCATACGGCTACAAAGGAAAGCTATACAGGTTTCTCGGAAGCTTCGCAGTTTAAGAAAAATTCGTCCTGGACCCGGATCAATGCCGCCATACGGCTACAAAGGAAAGCTATACAGGTTTCTCGGAAGCTTCGCAGTTTAAGAAAAATTCGTCCTGGACCCGGATCAATGCAGCCATACGGCTACAAAGGAAAGCTATACAGGTTTCTCGGAAGCTTCGCAGTTTAAGAAAAATTCGTCCTGGACCCGGATCAATGCAGCCATACGGCTACAAAGGAAAGCTATACAGGTTTCTCGGAAGCTTCGCAGTTTAAGAAAAATTCGTCCTGGACCCGGATCAATGCAGCCATACGGCTACAAAGGAAAGCTATACAGGTTTCTCGGAAGCTTCGCAGTTTAAGAAAAATTCGTCCTGGACCCGGATCAATGCAGCCATACGGCTACAAAGGAAAGCTATACAGGTTTCTCGGAAGCTTCGCAGTTTAAGAAAAATTCGTCCTGGACCCGGATCAATGCCGCCATACGGCTACAAAGGAAAGCTATACAGGTTTCTCGGAAGCTTCGCAGTTTAAGAAAAATTCGTCCTGGACTCGGATCAATGCAGCCATACGGCTACAAAGGAAAGCTATACAGGTTTCTCGGAAGCTTCGCAGTTTAAGAAAAATTCGTCCTGGACTCGGATCAATGCAGCCATACGGCTACAAAGGAAAGCTATACAGGTTTCTCGGAAGCTTCGCAGTTTAAGAAAAATTCGTCCTGGACCCGGATCAATGCAGCCATACGGCTACAAAGGAAAGCTATACAGGTTTCTCGGAAGCTTCGCAGTTTAAGAAAAATTTGTCCTGGACCCGGATCAATGCAGCCATACGGCTACAAAGGAAAGCTATACAGGTTTCTCGGAAGCTTCGCAGTTTAAGAAAAATTCGTCCTGGACCCGGATCAATGCAGCCATACGGCTACAAAGGAAAGCTATACAGGTTTCTCGGAAGCTTCGCAGTTTAAGAAAAATTCGTCCTGGACCCGGATCAATGCAGCCATACGGCTACAAAGGAAAGCTATACAGGTTTCTCGAAGCTTCGCAGTTTAAGAAAAATTTGTCCTGGACTCGGATCAATGCAGCCATATGGGTACAAACGAAAGCTATACAGGTTTCTCGGAAGCTTCGCAGTTTAAGAAAAATTCGTCCTGGAACCGGATCAATGCAACCATACGGATACAAAGGAAAGCTATACAGGTTTCTCGGTAGCTTCGCAGTTTAAGAAAAATTCGTCCTGGACCCGGATCAATGCAGCCATACGGCTACAAAGGAAAGCTATACAGGTTTCTCGGAAGCTTCGCAGTTTAAGAAAAATTCGTCCTGGACCCGGATCAATGCAGCCATACGGCTACAAAGGAAAGCTATACAGGTTTCTCGGAAGCTTCGCAGTTTAAGAAAAATTTGTCCTGGACCCGGATCAATGCAGCCATACGGCTACAAAGGAAAGCTATACAGGTTTCTCGGAAGCTTCGCAGTTTAAGAAAAATTCGTCCTGGACCCGGATCAATGCAGCCATACGGCTACAAAGGAAAGCTATACAGGTTTCTCGGAAGCTTCGCAGTTTAAGAAAAATTCGTCCTGGACCCGGATCAATGCAGCCATACGGCTACAAAGGAAAGCTATACAGGTTTCTCGGAAGCTTCGCAGTTTAAGAAAAATTTGTCCTGGACCCGGATCAATGCAGCCATATGGGTACAAACGAAAGCTATACAGGTTTCTCGGAAGCTTCGCAGTTGAAGAAAAATTCGTCCTGGAACCGGATCAATGCAGCCATACGGATACAAAGGAAAGCTATACAGGTTTCTCGGTAGCTTCGCAGTTTAAGAAAAATTCGTCCTGGACCCGGATCAATGCAGCCATACGGCTACAAAGGAAAGCTATACAGGTTTCTCGGAAGCTTCGCAGTTTAAGAAAAATTCGTCCTGGACCCGGATCAATGCAGCCATACGGCTACAAAGGAAAGCTATACAGGTTTCTCGTAAGCTTCGCAGTTTAAGAAAAATTCGTCCTGGACCCGTATCAATGCAGCCATACGGCTACAAAGGAAAGCTATACAGGTTTCTCGGAAGCTTCGCAGTTTAAGAAAAATTCGTCCTGGACCCGGATCAATGCAGCCATACGGCTACAAAGGAAAGCTATACAGGTTTCTCGGAAGCTTCGCAGTTTAAGAAAAATTCGTCCTGGACCCGGATCAATGCAGCCATACGGCTACAAAGGAAATCTATACAGGTTTCTCGGAAGCTTCGCAGTTTAAGAAAAATTCGTCCTGGACCGGGATCAATGCAGCCACACGGCTACAAAGGAAAGCTATACAGGTTTCTCGGAAGCTTCGCAGTTTAAGAAAAATTCGTCCTGGACCCGGATCAATGCCGCCATACGGCTACAAAGGAAAGCTATACAGGTTTCTCGGAAGCTTCGCAGTTTAAGAAAAATTCGTCCTGGAACCCGGATCAATGCAGCCATACGGCTATAAAGGAAAGCTATAGAGGTTTCTCGGAAGCTTCGCAGTTTAAGAAAAATTCGTCCTGGACCCGGATCAATGCCGCCATACGGCTACAAAGGAAAGCTATACAGGTTTCTCGGAAGCTTCGCAGTTTAAGAAAAATTCGTCCTGGACCCGGATCAATGCAGCCATACGGCTACAAAGGAAAGCTATACAGGTTTCTCGGAAGCTTCGCAGTTTAAGAAAAATTCGTCCTGGACTCGGATCAATGCAGCCATACGGCTACAAAGGAAAGCTATACAGGTTTCTCGGAAGCTTCGCAGTTTAAGAAAAATTCGTCCTGGACCCGGATCAATGCAGCCATACGGCTACAAAGGAAAGCTATACAAGTTTCTCGGAAGCTTCGCAGTTTAGGAAAAATTCGTCCTGGACCCGGATCAACGCAGCCATACGGCTACAAAGGAAAGCTATACAGGTTTCTCGGAAGCTTCGCAGTTTAAGAAAAATTCGTCCTGGACCCGGATCAATGCAGCCATACGGATACAAAGGAAAGCTATACAGGTTTCTCCGTAGCTTCGCAGTTTAAGAAAAATTCGTCCTGGACCCGGATCAATGCAGCCATACGGCTACAAAGGAAAGCTATACAGGTTTCTCGGAAGCTTCGCAGTTTAAGAAAAATTCGTCCTGGACCCGGATCAATGCAGCCATACGGCTACAAAGGAAAGCTATACAGGTTTCTCGGAAGCTTCGCAGTTTAAGAAAAATTCGTCCTGGACCCGGATCAATGCAGCCATACGGCTACAAAGGAAAGCTATACAGGTTTCTCGGAAGCTTCGCAGTTTAAGAAAAATTCGTCCTGGACCCGGATCAATGCAGCCATACGGCTACAAAGGAAAGCTATACAGGTTTCTCGGAAGCTTCGCAGTTTAAGAAAAATTCGTCCTGGACCCGGATCAATGCCGCCATACGGCTACAAAGGAAAGCTATACAGCTTTCTCGGAAGCTTCGCAGTTGAAGAAAATTTCGTCCTGGTCCCGGGTTCGTATCCGGGACCAGGACGAATGTTTCTTCAACTGCGAAATTTCTGAGAAAGCTGTATAGCTTTCCTTTGCAGCCGTATGGCTGCATTGATCCGGGACCAGGACGAATTTTTTTTCAACTGCGAAGTTTGTGAGAAAGCTGTATTGTTTTCCTTTGTAGCCGTATGGCTGCATTGAGGTGGACGTGAAACTTTCGTTCGCAGAAACTTACTCCACCTTGGTGGTTTCGCCCTCAATCTGGTGCACAAAAATAGATACAACTGTAAAATTTATTATATACGCAGACGACAGCACTCCACTTATTTCCGGTCCTGATGTCAAAAAGTTAATTGCACAATGTAATGGCGTGCTTCGGAAGATATCCATTTAGTCACAGTCTAATCAAGTTAGCATTAATTTTAATAAAACTAAAGGAGTTATCTTCAGATCTAGAAATAAAGCACTTATATGCAACGTAACATAACTTATGAGGATAGAATCATTGACGAAGTTGAGGAATATTCTGGGAGTTACATTTTCTGTACACCAATGTTGGGATACACACATAGTTACCCTTTGTAATAAACAGTCCTCAGTCACTAGAGTATTATCGCGATGCCGGGCTATCCTTCCCGCACAAGTGAAACTGCAAATTTACAACGCATTGTTTGCATCGCATGTGAACTATTGCAGCCAAGTAAGAGCAGTGAAATAACAAAATGAAATGTTCTGCAATTTCAAAAAAATATGGTCTGAAATATCACCATTATTCCGAATTTCGCATCAACACACAATGCTTTACCAAAATATAGCAATATCAAAGTAAACCACTTGTCCCGGTTTCGTATTTCAAGTTGATTTGTTTCCGCATCTAACGCACTAAAGCGTTGTAGTACCGCTCTCATAGCTAACAGCAAGGCGTGCTGACCAACGTACGCGCAGCACAGAACAATGGGTACTGGCTATATTCCGCACTAATAAATATCGGGCTCTACACTTGAACATTGCCGCCATTCTAAACGAACACAGCCATACAGGTTTCTTCTCCTGCAAACAGTTGCGGCAGTACTTCGTTACCTTGTTGTTCCCATCACTGTTGCAATCATTGTAAGTATATTTTAGTTATCTGGTATTGTTGTTGTTTTATGTCTTCCAGTGCGTAGAACTGTAGTTTGCATTCATTAGTAAAAATTGTGAATTTTGAAACCATAACTCCTGTATACGTTTGTGACTTCAGCTTGTTGTTTTGTCTAACTACGTACCAAGGATGTACTCTTTCATTTTGTGTTGTTGTGAGCCATGTTTCTTTTTTCCTTGAGCCCTGTCAAGTAAGGGTTTCCGGACTCACTGTCAAGCTGTCTTCAGCAGCTTTTAGCCCCGACGTCCTTCCAGTTTCTTCTGGAGAAAAAAAGATTATCTTGTTATCTTTTCTTTGTGTGCACAGTGGTTATCATCTTCTGTTAGTTCTTTCGGCCTTTTTTATTCACTGTAGTAACGTGCAAAGCAGGGCTAGCTGGTAAATATTTATCTTCACGGCGCAAAAAACAACGGGACCCGGAAGAAAGGCAAATGCTCAGCGCTTGTACTGTGTTTTAGTTTCCTGTGTGTCTCGTCTGCTTTTCCGCTGTGGAGGTGAACATTTTTTTCATTCAAGCTGATGGTCTGCCGAAACTTCCGTGGAGTAGTTGGACGGGGTAAAAAAAAGGGCTTCTTGGAAGTCTCTTTCGCGATAGGTAATAGACGCGCCGGTTCGTCAGCTACCCGCAGATAGAAGAACCGTCTTTCGCGGCGTTGTTTATTGTTTCTGCTAAAAAAATCAGTTTTTTTCTTATTCAGCAGTTTATTTTAGCATCACGGCCTACCACAGGGTTTTCGTGTTTTGCTTAATTTTTCCCCTCTGAATATAACGAGTACTTTGTTTTTCGCCCTTGCATTTAAGCCAATTATAGTTTAAATAAACGGATGTTACCCGCGAAATGTGACATGTAATCGCTTAAGAAACCTCGAAGTTCACAATTTATTAAGGCATAGTAAATTCTTTCGTAGTCCCTCAAAAAATGTGCGCTTTACATTTCACTCTTTTAGTGATGGTTACAATTCCAGAGGCGCACAGCCCAGGTTAACGACGGCCAACTTTCTGAATTCTCCGAAGTGCGTCTGGCGTTCTACTAGAATACCAGAATGCTGCTCACTGGCGTAATAAAACAGACAAGGTTACGAAAGACGAAACCGGAAGCCAGAAAGAGAATTTTGATGTATGTCATTGCTGTACACTTTCTGAAGGCGTAGCAGTAAAACTACTGGCTTGACAAGAATTACACCAATGTGCCTGTAACCCGGAAAGGTGACAACAATAAAAAACTGGCATTGACAAAGAATCTTTATAAAATTCAAAAATGAAAACGTTACGGCTCCCATACGGGTTCCTTCTTCCCAATGATTGGGGTGGAAAGTGATCCGGTTATGTTGGCTTCGAGTGTAACGTAGGCTACGTGGGAAGTTGCCCTTTGCGTTCAAGTGTGTGCTCCGTGGTCTGGATTCTAAGGGACTCAGGATAAAGCCGTGAGGTCCAACTCTTCCCTTTTTCGATTACTGTCGCATTGGCCCAGTCTATTTCATGGCGAATTACTTCTGAGTGTTCGGCGAGAGCGTTAGAATACGCGTTTTTCGTTCTTACGTCGCACACGTGCTGCTTGATTTTTTGCTGAAAAGTGCCTGTCTCGCCGACATAACTTCGACCGCAGTCTGCGCAGGGATTAGTTCTTCTTAGCGTCGCAGAACTTATTGACCTGGATCCCACTGAAATATCCATTCTAGACCTCGGTCTGAACTTCAACGCGGCTCCTGCAAATGACCCAAAACGGATGATGTGTGCCGTAGAAAACGCGGTGGTGCACGTAAACCTCTCTAGACGTGATGAGGCTCGCATCGCAGTTTCGTCCGGGACCGTCGCCTTCAACGCTATCCTCGGCAGAACATGCAGCGATTAAATGACTCCGAAACAACCCGGAGATAGTGGGGCTTCCGGCCG